>NW_025335641.1:3368660-3369525 GCF_004798865.1 Varanus komodoensis
CAGACATCCTGGAATGTGAAGTCAAATGGGCCTTAGGATGTCTGAGCAACAACAAAGCTAGTGGAGACGACTACACTCAATATGTCAGCAAATTTGGAAAACTCAACAGTGGCCACAGGATTGGAAAAGGTCAGTTTACATTCTGATCTCAAAGAAGGGCAATGCCAAAGAATGTTCAAACTACCGCACCGTTGCAGTCATTTCACATGCTAGCAAAGTTATGCTCAAAATCCTACTAGCTAGGCTCCAGCAGTATGTGGACTGAGAACAACCAGAAGTACAGGCAGGATTTCAAAGAGGGAGAGGAGCTAGAGATCAAATTGCCAACATATGCTGGATCATGGAGGAAGCTAGGGAGTTCCAGAAAAACATCTACTTCTGCTTCATTGGCTATGCTAAAGTCTTTGATTGTGTGGATCACAACAAACTGTGGCAAGTTCTTAAAGAGATGGGAGTACCAGACCATCTTATTTGTCTCTTGAGAAACCTATATGAAGGTCAAGAAGCAACAGTGAGAACTGGACAGGGAACCACTGATTGGTTCAAAATGGAGAAAGGAGTTCGGTAAGGCTGTATATTGTCACCCTGCCCATTTAACTTATATGCAGAGCACATCATGAGAAAGGTGGGGCTAGATGAATCACCAGTTGGAATTCAGATTGCTGGGAGAAATATCAACAACCTCAGATATGCAGATGATACCACTCTCATGGCAGAAAATGAAGAGGAACTAAAGAGCCTCTTGATGCAGGTGAAGGAGGAGAGTGCAAAAGTTGGCTTGAAACTCAACATTAAGAAAACTAATATCATGGCTTCCAGTCCTCTCACTTCCTGGCAAATAGATGGGGAAGAAATGGAGGTAGTT
>NW_025335641.1:3369625-3384945 GCF_004798865.1 Varanus komodoensis
GGGAGAAATATCAACAACCTCAGATATGCAGATGATACCACTCTCATGGCAGAAAATGAAGAGGAACTAAAGAGCCTCTTGATGCAGGTGAAGGAGGAGAGTGCAAAAGTTGGCTTGAAACTCAACATTAAGAAAACTAATATCATGGCTTCCAGTCCTCTCACTTCCTGGCAAATAGATGGGGAAGAAATGGAGGTAGTGACAAATTTTATTTTCCTGGGCTCCAAGATCACCACAGAAGGGGACTGCAGCCAGGAAATTAAAAGACGCTTGCTCCTTGGGAGGAAAGCAATGGCAAATCTAGACAGCATACTAAAAAGGAGAGACATCACCCTGCCAACAAAAGTGCATATATTCAAGGCTATGGTTTTCCCAGTTGTGATGTATGGCTGTGAAAGCTGGACCATAAGGAAGGCTGAACGCCAAAGGATTGAGGCCTTTGAATTGTGGTGCTGGAGGAGACTCCTGCAAGTCCCCTGGACCACAAGGCATTCACACCAGTCAGTCCTAGAAGAGATCAACACTGAGTGCTCTTTAGAAGGCCAGATGCTGAAGATGAAACTCAAATACTTAGGCAACCTAATGAGAAGGAAGGACTCCCTGGAGAAGAGCCTAATGCTGGGAACAATAGATGGCAAAAGAAGAAGGGGACGGCAGAGGATGAGGTGGCTAGATGGAGTCACTGAAGCAGTTGGTGTGAGCTTGGTGGACTCCAGAAGATGGTGGAGGACAGGAAGGCCTGGAGAAATGTTGTCTATGGGGTTGCAATGGGTCGGACATGACTTCACGACTAACAACAACAACAGCACAGTCGCAGTACCTGGTTCAGAGTTGAACACACACAGGGCAGTGCTAGATAGGAGAAAGATCCTGGGCTCAGCTCCACAGGACAAAAAACCCACAGATGTGGTAATTTACATGTGCTCTAACATTTCTCCCAGTGTCCTTTTGGGACCATGTCTCCTCTTGGCACCCCTATTTGTAAAAAGAGATGTATCAACAAGGAAGAGGAAGGAATGAAATGAAGCACATGTAGACAAATCCCAATAATCCAGATGAAGCAGAGATTATTTGGACCCCTCTATCTATATTTCAGCAACAGTCCATGAGTTGGAGGTGGGCCAGGTGGCCTCCAAAAGACCTCAAGCTCCTGACCTTGTGGGCTTGCACCTAACAGTGCCCTCTGCATGTATGTTAAGATTATGGAATCATTCATCCCATATGAAGATAATCAAACATAACAATTAGTAGAGTGAAAAAAAGATGCTTATAGGCAACACATCAGCATTCAAAATAAATAGAAACACTAACCTTCTTGCACAGCTAATGCTACTGATGTCAATGCAGACAAATGCTCCATGAGTGGTTCCCATTTTATAAAGGAAATTCAAGGGAATACGTTATACTATTGACCAAGGGTTATATCCATTAGAAGGACTGATTGTGAATACAGAGTAGAGGACATTTTAGTTGTTAAAAAATGTACACAGGATTGAATGCCTGATATTGGAACATAAAACCCTGTTAATCTGAATAACTGGTTCCCAGTTATGCATTTTGTTTTTTGTAGTTGTTTGGTTAAGTGGTTAGATAAAGGTCAAATTTCTTTATCTTTCCAAATATCCATTTAAATCAGAAATAACCAGAGAAAATGGGGAATCTACTACATTTTAGAAGAACTAACATATTCTATTTCTTTCAGTGTGATGTGACACTTTCAAATCAAAGAGCATGCAACATCACCGAGCATTTAGGGCATTATATTAACTGCATAATTAGCAATCATGCTGTGGGTGGGTGACTGTTCTCAGGCATGCAATACACAGGAACAGGGGGCCTTTGCTCCTATGATGGTGGTAATAATACACCCCCTTTAAAATGGCAATAGCCCAAAAAAAAGCTCTTATTGGCCAATGGCTGCTTTCTCCACCTATGCGAATTGCTGCATAGGTGTGCGGTTTTCACTGGTATCAAGGCTGGGTAGGAGAGACTTAATCATCCCCTTCTCATGCACTGTCTTCATGAAGACAACCTCTTTTACCCCGACCCCCTTTTTTTTTCCAAACCCACAATGCGCTTGCTAATCACATCATTAACATAATGTGCAGTTAGGCCCTAATTCACAAGTGTGCAGCAAAGGACGTTGAACGTATTAGCACTTCAAGTGTTTGATTATGGTTAATTTACAGCTAAGCAAAAAAATGGTGTTTAGTGGAACAAAAAAGGTCATTAGTGTCTTACTAGGAAGCAATTAAAACAACAGATCAAAGCTATATATCAAACAACAAAACAGATGCTGAACTTTACTGTAGGAAATCAAAGCTCAATGATGTATGTAACAACAGAACCATGCAAACTAGGCTCCACATAAAAGCAACTAAGGGAAGGCAACATGGAAATGTAAAACTTACTTTAGAGTATTTGCATTATTGATCCCATTCTGTTCATTGAAGTCATGCAGAGACTTGTCACACCGATAATGGAATGACACTGTAATTATGTCTCAGGCATACGTACAATTTCTATAGCATGGTTAGAGTGGAAATGTTCCTTTCCCCATTGAGTCTTTTAATTGGTCTGCTGATATACACCAGCTGAGAGATTAAGAGTGTTTTGGATTTTGTGTTTCATGCATTTGTACTACAAATAAAAAGCTACATTTAGGTAGAGGGTACATTTAATTTTAAAATCTGTCTGGCTTCCACCTTCTACAACCGATTAAAACATGTCCAGATGTGCAAAACCAAAGCAACAGACTTTCAAACAGGGTTTAAGTATCACATTTGAAAATAGTCTGTTTTTCTGCATCACTTACTAAGGTGTAGCTCTAAGGGGGAAGGGGGGAATTTTCTGTCACACTGTATCGTTAGTACAACACTAGCAGTGCATGCATTATTTATGCTATTTTATGGATTTACCCCTGACCTTTAATAGTCACAAGGTGACTAAGTCTCCATATGATCATTTTTCTTCCTTTTGGAAGGAAGGGTTAGGGTTAGGGTTAGGATTTGGGGAAGGTCCAACTCTCACATGAGGTGCAGCTAAGCCCCATCTCAGGTGGCAGAGAAGGAAGAGCAGCAAACTGCACGGCTTTCTCTCACTCTGTTCCCACCAGGAAGGCCTGCAGCTTCCAACAGGTGCTTTACACATCTCTCCTACCACCACATTTGCCACAGAAAGAGAGCAACCAGTGGTACCCTCTGGAGCACCAGCCACTGGAGGGTCATGTTGACCATGGAAACAGCTGGTGTGACTCTTCAGAAAGCTGTCTGACTGATACTACAATCTGTTCCAAGTGTAAATGAACCACTACAATGAAGAATATTTACTTACATGGTCGCTGAAAGGAAAATGTATCTGATTTCTCTTTGTTTATTCATGAAGAGGCCATCATGCTTAAAACTAATTTAGGGACAAAAATACTGTTGCACCCATGGATGCATGACAAATCCAGCCTTACTAAATTGTAGTAAGAGCTGATCAAGTCCGCATCTCCTAGATATCAATATCTAGATTAGAACTTAGTTATTGACAGGGCTGGTCCATGGGCATCAGTCAGAAGGGAGACAGGAGTTGGGAACCACAAGCTGTAGCACAACGTCAGAGTCCAGCATGAACCAAAACAAAGGACAAACTGGGAAGTAAGGTTGAGGAGCAAGCCAGAGGACAGAAAAACCTCTTTCTCAAGTTACGCTGAAATGGAACAAGAAATCCTACCACAGGCTGCATGGCCCAACTTTTTCTTGAAATCTGGATGGGGTACAAATCTGTTCCCTCCCAGTACCAACTCAGTCCTTTCACAGGAAAATTCTACAAACATTTTTTTTTGTGTGGAGCGGGGGTGTTCTTGGCTTGTGCAAGCTGGTCTTTCTCTCCCTTCCCAACTGTGCTGCTGCCACAAGGGGTATATTCACGTGGGGATGAATATAGCTGTCCTCATGGGTAGCCCATGGGCAACCATCTTTCCCCACTCCCTGGGAAGGCCTGTGGAAACATCTCTTGGCCATAATATAATGATGCCCCCAGGGACATCAGGGTCAAGAATGCATCCCTTGCTCGGAGCCAGGCGTTGCAGTAGCGGAGTGTCCCAGGCACCTGTATAGGATCCCCCAGAGCCAGGCATTATGGACTGGCTAGGTCTCAAGTAGTCCAGCTACTAGTTCCAACTTGCATCAGCAAAGACAAGGGGGTGCTGGAGACATTTTGGGGCATGGCATGTAGGGGGAAGGGGTCCTGATGCAGGAAGGAGAAGCAGATGGCGATACCACATGCTAAACGGAAGGAAGCGCAGTTCCATGAAAGGAAAGGAATGCAGTATGAGAAGAGGAAGGGGTACAGGCTCAGTGTGCCAGCGCACATACTCTCTTAGGTCAAATGACATAAGAGATGCTCCAGGGATGCTTCCTAGACTTTTCTAATCTGCAGCACTTTGCCATGACACATGATTTCTTAAGGTCAGGAAATTCTCATTAGTGGAGGGAAAGGAATTCAGTTGTGTGACAGCTCCATCTTCAGTATAAAGTCCGGGGTTTGCCTTTTGAGATGATATTTAAACAGATTCAGTCTAGGTCAGTGGTGGTGAACCCATGGCACACCTGCCGCAGCGGGCATGCAGAGCCCTCCCTGTCGGCACACGAGCCAATTCAACCCAGCATCGCCCCAGCAGCCAAGCATCAGATAACAGCAGACATAGGGGCCACGTGCATGCTCAGAAAGGAGAAGCAGCGCCACGCAATGACATCATGAGCAGCAATTCAATAGACGTGACTCGTCCGAGCTTTTCCAAGGACAGTCAGGGCATTGCCAAGAATGTATACATATTTGCTAGAACTGGCTCTGAGTTGTTTTTCCTAAACTAAAACCTCAGTTTATAGGTTTTATTGCAGTATTGGCACTTTGCGATGAATAGGTGAGTTTTGGGTTGCAGTTTGTGCACTAAACTCTAAAAGGTTCGTCATCACTGGGTTAGCGTTGGAAAAAATGAGTTGTCCTGGCATGATTTTGATGGTTGGAATGTGTTTAGAAAAGGCAGAAATGATGAGCTGTGCAGAAAAAGCTACTCAAGGAGGGCTTTTTCAAAATTGCCCATTTCAATTGTATTTTACCCCTATATTAGGGTTGGGGGAGTGCGCCAGGGTAGGGTTAGGCCAGTGGTGTCAACCCTGCCTCATGCATGCCACACCGTGCATTAGAGCCCTCTCGGTCAGCATGCAAGCCAAGACACCCCAGCACCGCCCCAGCAACCAAGCATCGGATAACAACGTACAGACGGGCCATGCGCATGCTCGGCAAGGAGTAGCAGCACCCAGTGATGATGTCGTGAGCTGCGACTCATTAGCCATGACTCATCCAAACTTTTCTATGGCCAGTCAGTGCACTTCCAAGGTTATATATATATTTTCTTGGACTGGCTGTTAGTTGTTTTCTCCAAACCAAAACCTCAGTTTTCAGGTTTATTGTAGTGTTGGCACTTTGCAATAAATAAGTGGGTTTTGGGTTGCAGTTTTGGCACTCGTTCTCTCAAAGTTTCGCCATCATTGGTCTATCTCTTCCAAGCACGTTTTTCTGCTTTATTACTTCAGAAACCATGGATCAGATCCATTAATGTTGATCTCTAACATGTATTGCATAACTGGAAACCAACTGAGGTTTTTTTTTACTTCTTCCTTCAGACTTCTAACCTTAGCTTCCCAGTGGCCTCTTCTTCATTCAAGGAGTGATCTGTCCTGGGAGGAATTGCTTCTGACTGCTTCCCTGTTCTTCTCTGTTATAATAATCTTGATGCTGGACTGGACTCCATAGTTCAACACTTGCTCCCAATTTTGCACAGGTATTCTTCCCCACCCCTACTCTCTCCTAAGTACAAACTGACTTTTTAGCAGAGGCTTTGTTTCTTTACAGCTGGTTATTCCCAAGCATTCCAACTTGGGATTCAGAATCCTTCCATCTTAACATACTCTGCAATGCAAGTAGCTCTTGTACAATCTGCTTGTGATAACTGTCTAGGCTGCATCTTAGGTCTTGTTTAGGCTAGAATTCAGTTTTTTTATGTGTCCATGCCTTGAAATGAATAGCATGAATCAATACAACCTGTATTGGAAAGGTCTTTGCTTGCTTAAGGAAACTGACTAGTTAACGTTTAACTACCTGCCTCACTCCATTCACAGCAGAATTCAACATGGCTACAGCTGTTCAGAATTGCCACTTTTTTATTCCATATGCACACACTCCCTCCGCCCCCCAGCACAAGTTTCCCCTTGCACAAGCCTTTCTCTAGACCAGGGTGGGAAATCTCTTTCGGACAGAGGGCCAAATTCAATTTCAGAGAAGCTCTCAAGAGCCACATTCCAGTGCTGAGCAGGGCAAAAATACTGCATATATTAACTCGGAGCTCTTATTGCCAATAATTAAGCCTTAGGAGAGACAACTGCTTAGCATGAGGGGAAAATATGCAAATGCTGAGAAAGCTTCAAGTGAGCAGCAGGCAGTGTGGAAAGGAGCATGGCCAGGAGGAGGGGGCCTGCCCATCTGAGGAATGAATCCTGCAGGCTCAACTGGAATCCCCAGAGGATCAGAATGGTCCTCTGGCCCAAGGCGCCTCACCTCAGCCCTCCCAAAAGTGTCAGAGACATTAATCGGATGCAGTCAGCATGTATATTTTGGAAGGAAAGAGCTGGTAGGGTGAAAGAAGGGGGAGATATACTGTGGCCTCATTGCCCTGGGTGTGACCAACTGCTGCTCGCTTCCTTCAAAGAACATACTTCACGAGTAGCCAAACTGCCTAAAATGAATGTACCCAAACTCGGTGCATTCTCCTGGCATTTTTCTTCTTTTCCCCATTCACTCCACCTGCTATTTCTAGTCATGCGTCTTCGGTTATAATCCAGAGATTGTCTCACTGATGATCTTCAAGGCAACTGGATCTTTTGGAAAAATTAGAATCAAAAGCATTCCAATGCCCTGCTCTCACTGCCACACATTCGCTGATGAAAATGGACGCTGTCCCAGCACTAGCACTTAATGTCATTCTATTAGCATAAATTAACACTTATACAAGATAACTAGCACTTGCCAGGACAATGGTAAAAACATCAATTTGCTGCTGAAATTTGATGTTGTTGCCAAATTTTGGCAGCAAATCACTGCTTTTCCCCCTTGTCATAGCATTGGTTTACACTGGCACAATAGCACTGGTATTAACTGTAACACAACTGCATATTGTTGCTGTAGTTTTTCATTTCCATAGCACTGAATAGCCAAAGCTCTCTGGGTGATTTACAAAAGTATATACTGTGTACAAATGGATACATGATTGAGAAACTGATTTTACTGTGCTGTATGTTGTATATGATATTCTTGTGTAGGCAAAGACCAGACAAAATGTCATGAGAGGATGAAATGAATTCAAGCCTGGTTTCAAATTTGAAAATGAACAAAATTAAATGCAAGTATGCCATGTGAGAAATGAAATGCAAAAGAGATTTTTAACCAAAATGGATTGGTTAAATCAATTAATGAAACTAAGAATTGTATTGAAATTGAGCAAAAACTTTTGCAACAAAAACACCATCATCACTGAAATGCCTGTTCAAAAGTACAAGGAAGATAAAACAAGATTTCTAGCAACCGTCACTCATCTAGCAAAGTTTATTACAAATACTACAACTCCAATAAGATGAACTGGCAAAAAAAGTTGAGTTTTACTAGATGCCAATTCATGAAACAGTAGTTAACAAAGCACCTTTACTAATTTTCAAAAAACTTGTATATCATGCGCCTCCAAGAAATGCAAAACAAGTTATGGATAGTACAGAAATAATAACTAAAAGAGTTAAGCAAAGAGTAACAAACTGTTGGTACTTTAATCAGGGAGGTGTGAAAGGAGTATGCTCTAAGGAAATTGATACCTTATGATGTTTGTGAATCTCAAAACCAAAGTGAAAGAATTCAGTTAAAGCAAGTGATAGTGTTTCCATTCCTTAAATTTAAAAAAAAAAAAAAAAGGCGGGGGGGGGGTTGGATCCAGGATACTGGGCTGGATTCCATGAAAGGAAAAGGCTTTGCGGAAGAAGTGGGATTCTGCTCTTCCCAATCACGCCATGGCCCACCCCATTCCGTGGAGTCTCCTGGCACTCTGTACAGCTGCCATGGGAAAAGCAGATGCAGGGAAGCCCACATCCATCAGCACGGCTGGTCCAGTGTAAATCTGATTCCAACTCTTTATTTCAGGAATGGCCAAATCCAAGGTGCTGAAGGTGAACTAACAGTGTGTGCAGAATTTATTTTGGTTTTAAAAAAGGCAAAATCATCCTAGAACAAGACCGAAGGATAGTATGTTCTAAAAGAGAGTAACCTGAGGTCTCAGCTCTGTAAAATAAGAGCACCAAAGACTGTTTATTGGCTAGGCAGATGTGCTCTAACTTGGGATATTCACATCATAACAGAAGCCAGCCTTGATACAAAAACACCACCACGAGTTACCATCCATCGTAGTAGGAAAATTGATAGAAGTGGGCTGGACAACAGAGGACTGCAAGATCACGCATGATGGTGCAGCTGTCTGCAGAAAACACCTGCCGAACAGCAAAACGAGAAAAGTGAGAACACATCAGATGCATACAAGCTAGAGGTCAAAGGCAATGGGACAAATAAAACAATGGCAGCACAAAACACAAGTGAGGCTTCAGAGAATTTTTGGACGAATATGCTGGCAACAATCTTAAGAGGCAGTGTGATAAGAAAAGCTATTTGATTCAGACAGTAGAGTAAATCCTTTTTTAAGGAATGTTACCCTCTGATGCTAGAAACAAAAGCATTTCTAAGAGGAAGCTTTTAAGGACACTACAGAAAATCAAAACATAGAGCTGTTCTACATGAGACATTTCTTGCAAACTTGTTCGATGACCATGTGCTCCACCAGTTCCATTTGCTTCCCCACCCTTCCTGGCTGTTTGTTTTTGGGATGAGGAAGATGGTGTATTATTTTAGAACAAGGGAAATGCTGCTGTTTCTCCTTGTGTATTTGAGCTGTTCCACTATAGCACAGCTCCACTTAACAGGAAAAGAGGAACTCCTTGTGTGATGCTTGAATTTCATTGTTGGTTGTGAAACAAAGAGTAGATAAAGCAATTAACAAGCTTGCATAGAAAAGCCCTTAGGGCAATGGCTCCCAAACTTTTTTCACCTGTGTAGCCCTTGGCAGTGTATTTCCATAAATTGCATCCTTCATATTAGCAAAATATTTGTAATTAATATAGTTGCTGCTATTTTTGCCCTTATTCCATTTTTTCCATGCATTCCTAAATGTTCTGGTCTGTACCCCTGGGGGTCATACCCCAGGATGGGAATCACTACCTTAGGGCAATCCACCATAAGGCTGAGCTTTCTCTGGTTAGTTATTGTTAACCCAAATACCATCAGTGCATTTGTGACATATATTTTTGATTGACTGACTGATCGATTGTTGTTGCTAGTCAGATGTATGCCACTTTATATTTACCTAGAGTGAACCTTGTTCACCATCTTGTTTCTCATTCATCTTGTCAGAAGAAAGCCAGTTTGGAATTCTTTACAGCTCACTTGAGTTTTCAACATTGCATGCAGTTTGGTGTTATGTGGTAATCACGCTGCTCCCCTCTAACCCTAGATCAGTAATAAACAAGCAAACAAACTCCAGAGTGGACACTGATCTTTGCAGTACCCTAATTCTTCATTTCTGTGATTGCAAGAGCTACCCATTAATTCCTGCACTCTGTTTCCTGTTTTTTTTTAATTAGTTCACACATCCAAATGAAAACTCATTCTCTTCTACATATATTTAGAAGCCTCTGAGGGATTTTGTGAAATGTCTTTTGAGTCTGAATATACACTGCCTACCAATTCATTTCTATCTGCCTACTTGTTGACATTTCCAAGGAATGCTAAAAGTTTTCTAACACAGATCTTCTCTTTTTGGAAGCCATGCTAATTCCTTCTTGACAGGGCTTATTCTTTGGTATGCTTAAAAATACCAGCTTTCATAGTGCTGTCTCCTATATCATTGGGATAAATGGGCTAATTGACCCCTAATGGCCTTGATCTCCTTTTAACTTAATGTTCTATTGGTACGCTTCCAATCCTCCAAGAAGCCTCCAATTTTAGTAACAAGTTGCAAATTTTCTAATAGGATCTACAATTTCATGTTTGAGTCCTTTAAGGGCTTGCCAGCTGATGACTTCTGGACCTTTGCCTCAACTATTATTATCTTTATTATTAAATATATCATGACATTTTTCCTCTTCTGAGGAGCTTATGTAGTCCTCCTTCTCTCTATTTTATTTCCCAACAACCCTTTCAGGTAGTTTACTGTGAGTGTCAGTAATTGGCCCAAAATCACTGAGTGAGCTTCATGGCCAAGTGGAGACTAGAATCCTAATACCCTAAATCCCAGTCCAGCATCCTCAACACTGCACCACCCTGGTGTACACCATGCTCTGCACCATACCACATTGTAACATGCCGTATGACCTGCATCAGGACATTCCAAATTGGGCTGGGATTTACTCATGGGTGCACACCCAGCAGTGGCAGTTATAAGAAGCACACTCTTTTCTCTATCCCTAGTTGGACCAAGAGCAATGTTCTGCCCACCATCACAGTCTTTGGCTTAGTAACTTGTGAATATTCAGGCTAGGTACAAAATAGCACAGTAAGCCAACATAACAGTAAACCAACGAAGTAAGCCAACAAAACATTAAACCAACAAATTACTGTAGGAACCTGTTGGCTTTGCAACTGGTAGCCTTTGAATTTACATGCAGTTCCCCAATTTGGTAAGCCACTGAACCGCAATTGACTCTCCCTGCTTTCATGGGACCATTTGTCCCCCACAAAAAGCGAAGCAAGGAATATTTCACAACTTTCAGGTGGGGAAAAATTTCTAAGGCCTTTCCAGGGGTGCCCTTACTTTATTGCTTATATAAAGTGGGGGAAGGTTCCTTGTTCCCACCCCTTTGTTTTTTGAACTTTGGAAGCAGTCTTGCTGACGCTACAGTAGCAATTTGGTTGTATGCAGCAGACTGGATGCATGCTTGGCCTAGATGCCACTGGGGGCAATGCTGCATTATGACCAAATAGTGCTCCTAAGGCATCCATAGGGAAAGGGAATGCATGCTGGCCATGAGGACTTCCACATTAACCCCCAAGAATACCCCCTGTGGCAGCACGGCTATGTTTAAGTTCAATAAAGAGGAAGAGGAAGAGAAAGACCAGCTTGCATAAGCTAAGAACACATGCACTCTCAATGCTCTTTGAATTTTCTATGAAAGGACCATACAGGAAGAACTACGAGAAGCATTACTGTTCCATTTCGGTCTGACTTGAGGAAGAGGTTTTCCTGAGATCTGGGACAGCATCCTTCAGATGTCCACCAGGACTGTCATCTGGCGTTCTCCTCAGTCCTACCTTCCAGTGTATTCCTTGTTTCTGTTCATGCCGCACTCTGGCTTTGGGCCACAGCTTGTACTTTCCAGCTCCTGCCCCCTTCTGACTGCTGCCCATGGCCCAGCCCTGATAACTCCATTCTAATCTGGACATTCACATCCAAGAGGTACCAGCCTGATCCGCTCATTCTAGAATTCATTAGGGCCGAATTCCTCATCCATCTCTAAGTGCAACATGAGTATTCTTGCTCCTGAATTGGTTTTAGGCATGATGCCACTTCATGACTAAAACAAGGGCAAATCAGATACATTTCCTTTTCTGCAACCCAAGAAGTAAATCTTTTTCAGTGTAGTGGTTCATTTCTCTTTTGCACAGACTGTAGTATTATGAAGCTCATTTGTCAGTCAAACAGATTCATTCAGAGCCAAATTGTACATTACACTAGCATATGGCTGAGGTGTGCTTCCTTCCTTATGCTGGCATAAGCACATGCAGTACCAATTTGGATCAGAACTGCTGTACTTCAGGAAAGAAAGATTAAATATCCCCCTCCTGCTTTTACCCAACATCTACACTTACCCTACCGGGTATGACTTCAGAAGAGATCTTTACCCTTTCTAAGCCCTCCCTCACAGCTGGAATAATTTGTGGGGGAAACAATAGAGGAGGTTTAACCCTCCCTTCCTGCCATGCGGTAGTCCTGATCTGAATCATACGTAATTGCTTACACAAGAGCAAATGAAAATATCCAGCTTGGCAACACAGTTAGCATAATGTGTAGTTTGGCCCATAATAGCATGTACCATAAATCTTTGTCCATTTATTCTTCTTTTCCACTGAAAAATAGAAACAGGCTACCATGCTCTGGTAATCTCAAAATTAGGCAACTGTAATGATTTCTACATGGAGCTGTCTTTGAAGACCTGTTTGGAAACTGCAAGTAAACAAAAATATACAATCAAGGCAGTTGACTGTGACTGAGTACTGTGACTACAGTATGTTTTTCCAACTATAGTAGTACCATTTAGTTCCTGAGCTCAGTTCAAAGATCTAGTTTTGATCTTTGGAGCTTGGCACAGTGATACCTGGGGAACCATATGGCTCCAGGTACACCCACTTGCACTGTAAGATCTTAAACTGAGGCTCTGCCTTAGAGCCCTCCTCCATCTGATGCGATGCAAAGGAATTCTGCCTAAAACCATGGAAACTGCTGTCAGACTTTG
This sequence comes from Varanus komodoensis, assembly GCF_004798865.1. NCBI lineage: Eukaryota > Metazoa > Chordata > Lepidosauria > Squamata > Varanidae > Varanus > Varanus komodoensis. The sequence continues at coordinate 3,382,270 of NW_025335641.1, forward strand.
CTGTAGACGAGCTACATGGGCAAATGGCCTGACTTTTAGCATAAGGGAACTTCCTCTGTACATCTGCCACAGCCATACTTAAAACAAATGTTTGGTCTGGTGTGAGCTGATCTGATCTGTTCTTGCCTTGTTTCATTTGCAATGACCAGAATGGGGCAATTATTTGAAACAGGAGACTGGAACGTCCATGCATCTCACCTGAACTGATAATCTCCTTGTTGATTTTATCCAGGTCACACTCTGAGCCAGTCCAGGCTCAAATGTTTCCACACTTTGTGCTTCCCATTGTCTCTGCTGGTCCTACTTGGGGAAAAGAAAGGAATGATCAGTGCTGGAGGACATGACAGAAAAGAATGGAGGGCTTCTCCTTGACAGCATATGACACTCCCTTTGTTTGCCACCTGATCATAGCCCTTGACTTGAGTCTTGCAAATTATGTGCGCTGCGACTCATTCCCTGCCAGAGATCATGGGACAGTCCAGTGCAATGTACAAGTAATTGCCATTTGCTTCCAGACAGAGACCTTCTTTGGTCAGTTCAACATAATACTTCCTACTCTGCTTTCCTGCTCACATCTCCCTTAGAATGCCCTGGGCCTTATAGGTCATTGAGTCCAGATCAGTTTTAGGACTTCCTGCAACAGCAGCTTCCACTGCCTCCTGATTCATACAAAGCAGTAGAACATTCTTCCTTCAGCTCCTCTCCAACGGCATCCTAGCTCAAGTAACTCTCTCCAGTTGCCTTTGTCCTCCTCCAGCCTGACTCCAGTTAGCACTAACTTTACCCACCATCTGATGTGCCTTGGCTATAAATCATTCTTCCCCCTTACTCCTGTGTTACATTCCTCTGTCTCTACTTTCACAATAGTAAGCATCTGTCCCTGTAGCCCTAGCAGAAGGAAGGAACTGGGGGAAGGGGCGGGGCGGGGGGGAATTCATGTTAAACCCTACCATAAACAACACCAATATTCTGAATGGTTTATTTGAAATAACCCAAGGTGCTTAGGGTAAATATGTCAATTTTACTTTCTCCCATATTTGGGGTTTTTTAATCCCAAATACTTCCATCCCAAATATGAATAAATATTTAGCTTGTGGGATTTTTTTTATCAAAAATGAACTTAAACAAAATCCATATCCATTTGTACCAGCCAAAGCTGGTAGGTATCACTATTCCCAGCATGGAAAAGACCTTATTTTTCCTGCCTGCTACACAACTGTCAAAGATGAGAAGCCTTCCAGGAAAAAGGAGATGGCAACTTTAATTCATCACCTGAAACCTGGCTAAATACATAAGGATTCAAACTCAGATTTCAAGAGCAGAGCTTTGAAAGCCCAAGATCTGGATGAAAAAAAATCTTTTAGTTTCAATTTCTTCCAAATCCGAAATGTTAAAATCTTAATTTCTTCCATCCTGAATATGAATAAATGTTAAGAGCTTGCTAAATTCTTATGAATACAAGCTGAAACAAAATTCTAACCCAGGGTCCTCAAACCTTTTCAACAGCGGGCCAGTTGAAGGTGCCGGCAGTGAGCACAGGCTGGTGAGGTGGTGGCGGGCACATACACAGCACGGCAGCGGCTTGCTCACTCGGAGATCGTTTTCTCTGGGCAAGTCCAAAACCTCTGAGGCAGGCTGGATAAATGGGCATGGTGGGCTGGATTCGGCCTGCAGGCCGTAGTTTGAGGACCCATGCTCTAACCCATTCCTAAGCATGGGTACTCATCCATCTATACTAAAAGGAACTTCCTTCAAGTGTTAGTTTAGTTCCCCCAAACGCAAGAGAATTCCGGGTCTGTCTTGCACCCCCGGGCATGATTCCTTCACTCACTACAATCAAGGTAAAATGTGTGCATTGACTTTTATGTCCATTGCTCCCAGACATGGTATATCAGATTTGCTTCCCCTTCTTCTTCTAACAGAAGCTATTGCATTCTGCCTGTGCCTGAATCTTCTAAATTATTTTGCCAAGAATGTGGTAGCTGAACCCTTTTTGCTTATTGACTGCCATCTTGTATTTCAAGCTAGTGATTGACAGATTAACCAGAATGTACCAGCAGAAAATCAATACTGCAGGACCTCCAGATAGTCCACTGCAGCTCACAAGAAACTGTTTTACCATTCACAGTGCTAGTCACTGATCAGAACATGTAAAACCAGACAGCCATGAACAAAAAGAATGTACAGACAGGCACCATATTTCTTTGAATGAGGTGGTTTCTTTTAGTATTAGCTTCCTGTCATTTTCTTTCTATAATACGTTTCTTTAAAGACACATGGTGGAGAGAGCAGTTGAGGGAAACATGGGGAATGGTAGGAGGATGGAACGAAGTGGAAGGTGGGAGAAGACCAATGCAGAGATGGGCAGATTGTGTGCCTTTCTTTACTCTCCACCTAGTAACCAACCTCTGGTCAATCTCCAAGCTTTAGGGATTGTAAATGAAAATTTGTTCAATAACACAATATTTTACTTCTTTGTGCCTAAGTGACACTCATGTCAACATGAAAGGTTCTGAAATTATGACTTGCAAGTAAGCATTTTGCTGCTAATGCATTCTGCCACCCTTTACCTTCTAGTTTTATGGTGCTCTAATTATAACCTGCAGGCCTTCTGTGGTCTTCTGCCTCTTCAGCTGGAGTTCAATTCCCAGTGAGTTCTGCTCATTAAGACCTCCT
>NW_025335641.1:3385045-3389425 GCF_004798865.1 Varanus komodoensis
GCTGAGTTATTGATTATTAAGGTAATGCACTTTTACTGCAGTATCTTAAATATGGGCATAGAATAATGGATGCTTTGTAACAGGGGTCCATGCTGCTATCTTGCTCCGTCCCACCCTATCTGCTTCCCAAAAGATAATTCCAAGACTTTTCTTTTCTTTGTTAAAACAATCCTAAATGTAAAGGAAGATCTACCTAACCAGCAGGATGGATCTCATCTGTAACACTTTTATAACTCTCCAAGAATGTTGCAATAAGTAGATAACAGCTCAGAAGAAGAGAGGAGAAAAGAAATTCCAAAATTCAATAGATTTTTTTCAAGGATTTATCTGTTGCTGTAGTCACGTTTTCATGGGCAAAAAATAAATAAAGATAGGCAGTGACCTTGTGCTCATAAAATGTTCTACTTAAGGATATCTGATCTGTAGTGAAGTGAACAAAAGAAATCAGGAGCTAAAGGGTTTTTTATTACTTAGACGTGGAGGAAAAACAGCTCAAGGTTAATGCTGCCTTATAAATTTGGTATTTCGCTACACAAAAGCTTACATAAGGAAAAATATATACAGATGGCATGTGAAAGGACTGCTGTGAAAGCATCACTAGCAGCAGATACTTTGATGACCCTGCAAGACATCTTCCTTGTCCAGGAAGCTTTGCTTTCGACATTTTTCATTTACACAGTCCCTCAGATGACAGCACCTGATGGTATTGCTGTTGCAATACAATTAAGAGCACTAACCGCCCAGGCCTTGACCACTGTACTATCTCTACTATGCTTGGATAAATGTTTCTTACTCCCCAGAATAAGGTCTCTTGCCACCCGTGGAGAAATATACGCAGAAAACGGAACACTGAGATGCAAAATCCACAGATTTTGTTAAAAATATCAGCAAACAAGCGGGAAGCTAATCCTGAGTCTTAACAACCATGGGGGAACGTTCTAAGTCAATGCCGTGTGCATCAGCCACTCGGTAGGTCAAGAGCACAATGATAGCATACCAAGGACTGTGTATGCTGGAAGGGATTAATCCAAAGGCATAAATATATCCTTATCTGCAGGGAAATAAGTGCCCCTCCAGACATTTTGGTCTACAACTTCCACCCTCCCTCAACATTAGCTTTGCTGCTAGGGCTACTGATGATTGTAGGCCCAAACATCTGGAGGGTCTCATGTTTCTGACACCTCCCTTTTTATATTTATTCCTTTACTATATTTCTTCTTTATTACAACCCCAGTGCAAATTGCTTTGTCACACCCACTCTTTATAAGAGGCAGCGAATACCATTTTATAGCTGTTAACCAGTATATTTAAGAATCCAATCTTGGGTACACCCATCAGGCCGGGTGTGTACCTGAGAGTGAGTCATGCAGTGAAAGTTTGACCTTGAAGTCAAATATATGCTCTGGGCAAAATAAATGAGAAACAAATGCACATGTAGAGCATGGGAACAATACTAAGTGGATGGTCTGTAAAATCCTCAGAATGGAGTAAGATTTTATTCAAGCAGCGCAGGAGAAAAGTTGGACTTGGCTTTGTTCCCTGACTTGGCAACAGAATCTAATCATTTTTCTATTCTTATTCCAACTTCTACTAGGGAAGGGCAATGGCTCAGCAATAGAGCAGGTACCTTCCATTCGTACCATCTAAGGCTCAGTCCCAATATTGCCAAATACCAGATAATGTGACTAAGAAAGAACTTTGCACAGGGTCTTCAAGGACCACTGCCATTCTAGGAGAGCAATAACGAACTTGATAAACCTCTGGACAATATCAGGTTTGTGTCTTCCCACTAACAGAATGAAATCTGGTTTCCCATTCTTCTATAGCCTCACAGGCCCCCAGATCTCCCCAGAAAATGCCAAAGCATGTTCCGGAGCTTCAGGGTGGGGGAGTAGAGAGAAAATTAAAAAATCCACTGGACTTAATGGTCCTATTCAATACGGCACTGCTTCACCTGTTCATAGAAATCCATCCCACACAACTAATAGATCAGGCTTTGGGTGTCAATGTGTCAAGTCTGGTGTCAATGCCCAAGGCATTTTTGCTGCTACCATGGTGTCCACGCTCCTGGCTCAGTCCTTCTGCTGTCATATATCCCACCAGCCACTTCACCTGGAATTCAATTTCACACTGAATGACTGGAACAGCCCCTGTATTTGCCGCTCTTCCCTAGCTGCGTACCACAGCAATAGAAGCCACCATGCCTGGTTCGGATGACCAGAGAAACCGAGGTGAAGCATGAAAGCCATAGAGAAGACCATTATTTCTCACTGTCATTTCTAAAAACCAGGCAGACCACGCTGAAAGGCCACAGCAGGATCCAAATGGCACAACAGGCCACCCTATGCACCGAACCACCATGGCTTGTCATGCTGTGCCTCCTCACATATTGTGCCTCATATATTGTGCAAGGAAGCATGGTTTTTATCAGAAGTCACCAAAATTTGGGAATATCAATATAACTTGATCATTTGAGAATTTTTAAAAATGCTAATCAAATATGGGGGAAAGCACAACTAAGAAATTTATCCATCCAGGACCAGAACTATCAGTGCTTAGCATTCAAAATTCTGGGTTTGAATGCCTGTGTGTTTAACAATGTTTGTGATGCTGAATGAGAGTTGTAACCTCTATTTGGAGAGAATCCTTATCATGAACAATAATCCTTATCATGATATCACAACATATCATGAACAGATGGCAAGGAAGTACTCCCTGGTTCTCTCCATGCTGGGAATAGCTATGCGTGATAAATTTGGTCAGTGCAGACGGGTGGCAGCCTTGCTTCACTTTGTTTTTTGGACAGAATTCATCAATATTTGCCAAATCCTTGCCAACAATTTGGGAGAAAGGAATTTGAGACTCTAATATTCGAATACAGAAGAAAGCAAACTGACCATTTTTTCCCTCCTTACAATTTGAGATGGGTCACATTATCTCACTTCCTAAAAGTCAGAAAATTTATCAAGCCCCTGAGAGTAAAAAAGATGGCAATAATGAACATAACAAGTAAGACTGTATTACATTTTCATGACCCCCAAATCATTGGGCTGGCCCTGAATCTACAGACTGGGAACCTCTTGTTGACAAAAGATCCCCCAAGAACTTGGTATTCAGAGAATATTTTCAGCATTTAAAACTTCTGTGAGGCACCTGACTTGGTTCAATGTGCTTCATTTGCACTGTCCAACTAGTGGAGAGCAAGGCTAAATGGAAGGGAAGTTAGCAGAGCAGTCCCCCAGGGGCTTTGGATTGGGACAAATGGTATTTAGCTTTACTCATCATGATCTGATGTCAGAGGTGAGCAATGAGATAACCACATGTGCAGAATATATCAAATTATTCAAACTAGGTTTTTAAAAATCTGCAAAAAGAATCATAGACACTTCTCCAACACAGGTGAATGGGCAATAATATTACAACAGAGGTTTATTTGTGCACTTATTTATTTAAAACTTTAGATGTCCCACTCTTCTGGGTGTTCTATGTATTAAGAATATAGACAATGCAGTGTGTAAAAAATAAGAAGAACCAATAAAATTATACCATCAATCTTCAAACATATCTCAAAGGGGTATCGTAAAATCCTGGGTATTATTCCATCCCAAGTGTGTGTCTATCCAGGAAAAGCATTCTGTGAGCAAAGTGCTACAGCTGTGTAGATTTCCCCTAGTCACTGCCCAGTTTACCTACCCAGGAATGGATTATTACAACAGAGGCAACAGGTCAGCACCTTCTTTATGAAGGCATGTTGTAAAGCAGTATTCCCCAAACTGTTGACTTCCAGATGTGTTGACTAGAATCCCCATCTTCCCCAGACAGAATGGTGGCAGTGGAAGCAACTCACACCTGTTCTGGGCAGGCAGGCAGGCAGGTGGACGAAGAGCTGCATTCTAACCTGTGCAAGTCCAGAAGATGTAGGTCAGGTCAGATGGTCTTGGAACTTGCCAAGACTGAGTTTCTCAAGATGATCCCAAAGGACATTATAGAGCTCCCTTTTGTAAGCTCTTGTCTAAAGTGTAAAAGACCAGCATTCCCTTCTCATCAATTTCAAAAGCGAAAACAAATCAAAACAAAAACAAAACAAAGCTTTTTCTGAGTATGGGTAAGACTTTAGTTCAGTTTTGGTTTCCCGTGTTTCTTTTTCTTTTTTTTTTTAATAAACAGGACAGAAAGAACATGAGATATAATCAATTTGAATGTGAGTGAAAGTAAAACTGACAGATTCATCCATATCAACAGAGGGTTTCGAGTGCTTAGATCTTTAAAATCTTGGTTTTCAAACTCTGTCTATTCACCCATGTTTGTAGTGCTGAATCAGGGAAGCCAACCCTTTTTTCTGAAGGGCTATATGGTGAGCATGTGCGATGTGGTGTTTTC
>NW_025335641.1:3389525-3443891 GCF_004798865.1 Varanus komodoensis
GAAAACACCACATCGCACATGCTCACCATATAGCCCTTCAGAAAAAAGGGTTGGCTTCCCTGATTCAGCACTACAAACATGGATGGAAATTTTGTTCACACACACACACACATGAGAGAAAAATGAAATCCACACATTTCTGCATAAACCAATTCAAACCAATTCAAAAGATTAATTGAATGTGGGAGAAAGCAGAACTCACAGGTTCATCCATCCCTAGTTGTTTCCAGTAAAAGTTATCTAGCTACTCTTTTCTTTGTACATAAAAGAAGCTTTAAAAGTCCTTCTGATCATCAGATTTGAAACAAGTAAAAACAAAGCATTGAAAATATCCTTTAACATCAACTCACTGGCTGTGTGTGAAAACATGTGTTTGTTTCTCCCTACAACATTGCAATTCTTCAAAGAATTCAAGAAAACCTCATTGTGGAGTTTTAAACTTTAAATTAGGTTCAGATTTTGGCCAGACCAACCATTTAGATATTTAAGGATGAAAAGCTAGCAAAAGCAAATGCAAACATGAAAGAGCAATATTTTTCCAGAGGCTGATTCTTCAATGCACAGTGATATTCAGGTTGCAGCTACCTTATAATGCTCATCATTTCATCTTCAGAAAATAGTACACATGTGCCAAAAATATTGCATGCTGCTTCCGCAGACCATCAATATAATACAACCTGAAGAAGGAGACCATGGCACTGCACTACTCACCAGATTTGAAAAATGTGATGACCGGCCTATAAATATACTTGAGCTGAAATTGTGGTGTCTGGCCCGCATCTTGGAATCCAGGGAAGCCTGCATGTTTTATAACAGGAGTGTGTTTCCTCCCTATTTCTGATGTACCAGCTACAATCATTCCTAGATCAGTTAGATCTGGTATCAGTTACCCATGTCTTGGTTGCATCATGGTTAAACTTCTGTAGTGCACATTGCATAGGGTTATTTTTGAAGAGTATCTGGAATTTTTTGTTAGAAATTGGTGCATGATATTATGATCATATCCCTCCATTATTGCAGGACCTCCACTGGTTGCCACTTGTGTTTCAGGCTCAGTTCAACGTATTAATCTCAGTTTAGAAATCTCTACATTGCTTACAGTCTGGCTATCTGAGTGACTACCCATCTTGTCATGAACCCATTCTTTTACTAAATCAGCAGGAGAGCCTTTGGGGATACCCTTATTTTCAGAGATCCATATGTTACGCATGTATCGTGTCTGGAAAATGCTTGGCAGGAAATAAATAAACAAATTTTTAAAACTCTGGCATGCACACACTTTAGAGATGCAACTACCTCCCAGTTTTTCTGCATTCAGGAATAGCATCACAACACATACTTTCACATTGCTGTGGTGGTTTTTAACATAATTTCAAAATATGCGAAAGAAATCCCTTTATGGTTTTTAGGTTTTACAGCTTTTATAAATGGTTTTGATTGGCCAAGAAAGTCTTAATGGAAATGCAATCAATCAATCCACAAGCCTAGGATGTCAGGCTGCAGTTGAAGTCTGAACCTGACAAGGCAAGAGAGGGTAAAATGAGCCGAAGCAGAGGTAGTCTTGGAGAGTGGTCTGCTAGGGTTGGGTTGGGTTGGATTGTTTGTTTGGTTTTGGGTTTTTTGGTCCTGTGTGAGTGAACCTTGGATCTTTTGGGTACCTAGCACCAGTCCTGCACCAGGGACAGAACATATGATCAAAGACATCAAATCAAGCAAACAATGACCAGAGACTGTAGGCAGAGGTGTGGCCAGACCGACTGCCTGACAAGTTGGTAGTCAGGCACCAGGTCAGGTACCAAGCGGATCAGATAAGCATCAAGGGGTCAGCAGTCAGAACACAGTCAACAGCAAGCTGGAGGTTAAATACCAGGTGAGGCGAGGCGAGGCGAGGCGAGGTGAGGTGAGGTGAGGTGAGGTCATGTCATGTCATGTCATCCATGCTGTTGCTCTGTTGGACATTCTGTTTGTACTAGGAGGCTCTGCAAGTTCCTTCTGCCTACCATATGGGAGATGCATTAGGTTAGAGATTGAGCCAGAATTATCTCCAGTGGCAGTAGTAGACCATTTCATTCAGTTTATGCGTTTAGGTAAGAAAGTATCCAAAGCCACTAATTTATTTATAAACAGGATGGGAAGAACTTGAGATTTAGAATGTGAGAAAAACTGAAACTGACAGATTTCAACATCATGGGAAACTGTGCTTTCATCGATCAAGAAACTCTGCTGAAGCTTAACTCATGAAGAGGAATGATGGGAAAAGGTAAGAAGTTCTCAGGCATGTCAGTCTTTCTCACTCCTAAGCGTGTATTGGAATGGCCTAGTTACAGCTGAGCTGCTCCAGTAGCAACATTGATCTACTGTGTCCCTCTCTAACCACCTGCACAGGGATGTGGAGGCATCTGCACTGGAGGTGGGAATTCTCTGGGCTCGGCCCTGGTCTTTGGCCACTTTGTCACAGCTAAAAGCGTGAGTGGCTGGTGCAGCGCTTTCCAGGAATCAAGCCCTGAGTGACTGCCACACAAGCCTTTGCTGCGCAGGTGACACAGAATGTTGCCAGTTGTACCAACTTTCATTGTGTAGGTGTTCCTGGACTTCATTTCAATTCAGCTTACTTCTAAGAGTGGGCCAAGCACAAGAGGAAGTCCAGAAACACTGCTGATTCCACGGACCTTCATTGCAACATTGCTGCACACCTTGGTGCAATCACAAATATCTCTAAATACCTTAAAATGTGTACCATCCACATCTTTTCAGGAACCATGTTGCAGCTGTAGTCTACCTGTAATCATATTTTCCACATGATGTCATCAGGCAACAAAGATCAAAAGCAAGCAATGCCATTCCCCTGTCGATCAATAATTCTTATATGAGGCCATTTCATCACTCATTATAATACCAAAGCAATGCTTTTATCTTACTTTATAAAACATGAATTAAAAATATCACTGAAGTTCCAACTTTGGTTTCAACACTGCTCTCTGGACCACTGGCTGTTGGGCAGTAGGCTTTTGTATGACATGCGGGACCAAGTAACAAAAATAAACGTTATTTCAAATGCACAGAAAATTGTTACTCAGAGATAAAACTTTTGAAGTTCTGTTGGGAAAATATTATATTAATTTATGTAAGCAACTTACATAATCCTCCTCCTCCTCCTCTCAGTTGTATCTCCACAACAACAGCCCTGTGAGATAGGTTGGGCTGAGAGTTCGTGACTGGCCCAAGGTCACCCAGTTTGCTTATTATGAATTATGACATTACAAATCTCTAAACTGCAAGCTGCAGAAGGACAGACCCCCTAGATGGTATGTTAAGTCAGGACATTCATTTGGTTGAATGCCAAAACTGTATGGCATTCACAGTAATCTTCCTTCTAATGTAGGGTATGTTGCCTCTCCAGTATTCCTAAGAATATACCTCATTGGCAAAAGGAGATCACCCACCTTTCTTGAATGGGTTCAGACCATACTTTCCAAATTCCAACAACTTACAGCATTGTCTCAAACCCACAAGTTACACTTGGCTTCAATATTTTTATAAATGCACTTTTATGAAAAGAAATAAAACATTTGCTTTAACCTTAAAATATATCATACAGGCAGTAAATACAAGATTTTATTGAAAGGGCTGAAAATTCAGGTTATATCTGCACTTATGACCAAGTTTACAAGCTTTATAGAAATCTTTATTAAGTGGCTTAAAAGTATGCTTCTTTTGAATTGCTCCAAAGCATGCACAAACACCTATTAAAGACAGTCCAATGAAATAATAGATATAAGCCTGGAAGCTATCGACATTGCTGAACAGACTCTAGATTACAATAAACAATTTGCAGCTGCTTAAAAAATTGTGGACATCAATGCTGGTCCAAGACATTTTGCTTGAGGAAAAATTCAAATGGCACCCTTTCCTATGCATGTTTAGATGGACAAAGTCCTGCAGCCACCAGCAAAACCCAACCTGCATGGTGCTACCTGAAACCTAGCTTGCTTCAGCCATTTGCTTAGCAGGACCAGTTCTGGCCACTGTGCATTTAATTTTTGTCTCCTGTCCTGCAGTGCCTAGTAGAACTTTCCTTATGTCACAAGAAGACACATTTACCACCTTCTGCCAATATCAGTCAAAAATGTACAGTTGAGGAAGAATGACACAAAATGGAATTGTGGCATGCAATTAATTCCACCTGACTTCGTAGAGGGAGAATAGCTGTTGTCAGTGGCTGCCCCATTACTGCCATATATATTCGAGTCCTTCATTATCTGCTTTCTTCCACACTACTCACAGGGCAGCAGCATTACCAACAAAACTGGTACTAGCCTATTGGTGAGATAAAAACAGCAGAACAAAGCTTTTCTTCAACACTTTCCTCCCTAAAACAACCACAAACCAGTTTTGACATGTTTTTTGGCTTCCTCTCTGTGTGCTGAGGAAATGCTGAATTCCCCATAGTTGTCAAACAGCACATTCAAGGCTCAAGCAAAAGCAGGTAGTGTTAAAAGAAGTTCTCTCCCAATAAAAGGAAAAGCTCAACTGTGAAGACCCTTGAAGGGAATGCAACACCTCAGTGGTAACATCTTTGATCTGCAATTGGTACCTCTAACAGAAATACACTTGACACTTTAAATATTGATGAGATATTTGCAGAGCTGCCATTAGAAGTCAGGGCTTCACTTTCTAGTGGAAGAGAAAACATGAGCTTCAAAGACACTACAGGGGTCCTGATCTCTAGAGTCTTTAAAGCACCTGAAAGTGTATCAAACCAAGGGAAGGGAGTTTGCCCTGTCTAAGTTTGATATGTTATACTGACAGTTGTTACATTGTTCTATGGAAATAATACAAGTGCCCTGACTCTTTCCGTAGTGCCTTCGGTGTTCTAACAAATAAGACGATGTTGGTAAAAGAAACAGAATGTGCACTTATGGAGGGAGATTGCATTAACTCATCATACTTGTACTACAAATATATGTCTGCATATATTTCCATTCACTTGTAGCACACGACTGTGCTTTATGCTATAGAACTGCATTCTTTTACTGAATGAAGGAATAGCAAGTGGATAAAAGTAACTCAGTTACGATCATGTTCCTCTTTATACCAAAAAACAAAACAAAACAAACATCCTTTTGTTCTTTGCGTTCAGGTAATCAATAGAAGGTGGAATTTAACAGCACATTTTATGCACAAGTAAGACTTGATGTCAGCACTAATGAAGCATTTTATCAAGCTTTCTTTCCTTGTTATCCCATTGCGGTTTTATCCCATATGTCCGCCTAAGTTTCATCATTATTAGTAGCGCAACTCAGGAGACAAGCATGCTATGCATAACCATTGCTATGTCAAAGATAATAGGAAGAAAATTTGGCTACTGGCCATTATCTCCTCATGCAATATCCCATTCTGAAACATAAAAATCCTCAATAAATTATAAGAATTTAGGGAAAGAGTTCAGAAGGAAAACTTGGCTGAAGTTTGAACCGCGTCCCACAGGGGAATGCCCTCTCTCCTGAATGAATTCAGCAAGGAAATCCCAACTCTCCATCTAAGGGCCAAATTATGTGTTGCAGTAAACCAAAGTGATGTTGTACTCTTCTTCTTTTAAACTTTAAACCCACAAAGCAGGTGCTGATTAGAATCATGCTGAAGGGGATGTTTTTAAATCCTTTCTTCTGTGTCACAATCCTGACAGAAATCCGCCTACTCAAATTGCCTGGTACTGAATGGATGCTGCAACTTCCAGAAGGATTTTCATCAGAATGGCAGCATCCACGGAAAGGTCAGTCCCACGTCATCAGACACCAATTCTCTTCCTACAAGGCTGCTATTTAAAGCAGGAGCCCAGGCCAGCACTGAGAGTGGGCATGCTAGCCACCTGCTGATGGCCCCACCCAAGCAAGAGCCCTCGGAACCCATCTTCCTCCTCTTCTCCTTGGCAACCTGCTGCATCACTTGCCCCTCAGTCTGGACCAGAGAATCATAGCGCTGGAAGGGGAGAGAGGCAGTCAAGCAAGCAAGTGGCACCGGCAGGAGAAACAGGATGTGGCACACAAGCAGCTCATGGCAATCATGGAGAGAAGGTAACCGCGCCGGGGGGCAGGGGCTGGAGGTAATAGCAGGAGTAGCAGCATTTAGAAAAGGAACAGCCAATGAAGTCTTTTCTTCCCATGCAAGTAACCCAGGTGTTGGGGAGCCAAATTGGTTGTGCACTTTGTGGAAGGGGTACAAGGTATTAAAAAAACCAGGGACCCGATCTGTTATGAGCCCTACACATCTGTGGACTTTCTTTCTAAAAGTCATTGCAGCCAAGTGGGCATTGCCTCGTTCAACATTCAGTTGTATGTGGTCAAAGACAGAGATTTCAAGGGCTATTAATGAGAATGCTGGCATGGACTTGCCATTTTTCTTGCCTTTAATACATAGGGAGGGGGAAAAAAGAGACCCCGGTTTTCTGATAGAATCCTGTTCTGAAATAAACTCGGCTCTTTGACAGTTACCACTTCTGGTAATAGTGATAGCAAAGAGGTTCTCAAGGAACAAAAGCTCACCTGTGCTTTTAGGATGCACAAAAAATCTTCCTCAGAAAGTTATCTTTAAAGGGCCAGCATTGCAAGGCTGCCTGCATTGCATCAAAGGGGAGGTTTTTTGGCACACACAGTAAACACAAAGACCACTTCTTAGAAACAACAAATATTTGACTTCAAATCCAGTAGGCTCCAGATGTTAAAATAAAGGGACCACAGTTCCTCCTAAATCTTATTCAGTATGGTTAGATTTAGACTTAGTGGGCTTTTTTCCCTAGCTCTGGGAGCAAGACCTTCATTACAACTGCACACATGAGATTAATAAAACAGATGGTATGATAGGGTATAGAAAGGAAGGGGTACATACCCTTTTTATAAATTAAGCATGATGTCATCATTACGGAATACACTTGCATGTCTTCTCTCAAAGGACCTATTATAGTCATTCCTTAATAAACATATCATTTGCTTGGCAATTGTGTCTGTGTCCAGTAACCATCTGTTTTCAGACTTTCCCCCACTGGATCATCTACTGTAAATGTTAAGGTTAAAGAGGAAAAGACCTGTTAGGTCTTCTGCAGCAGTAAGTTGCTCTGTTACTGCCCTTCTGCTCCCCTTCTTCCACCAGACAATCTCTTGCTCTAGTTGAAGGGTTCAGCTCTTCTACAACAGAAGAGATTATACACATGCAATCTAAAATTTTCCCTGGTGGCTTTAGAGCCTGACATGGTACCAGCATTCCCCAGCCTGGTGCTCACCACATGATTTGGACTTCAGTTCCCATCAGTTCCAGACAGCAGGAGTGGTATCACAAGTAGAAAGAAGACTGGGGAAGCTGTTTCAGTCCCTTCTATTATAAGTTTTGTTTCCTCATTTTCCTGATCTTTATATGCCTCATATAGGGGGGTCAGGTGTCCTCTATAGCAAATTGCAGTCCTTTATATTAGAGCTGCCAGGGGATTGTCCTCTATTTGAAGAGCTAATGGTAATGGACCATAACATAATGGACCATATGAACTGTTGGCCACCAATAGGTGGCACCTTGACAGCCACCTGACCAGGCAGGTACACAGCTCATCTGTATGATATCATCCACAGTATGCTGAGAAGTACTGTACGCTATTTAAATTACAGCAATCATTTCTACTCCTTCATGGATCACTGCCTTATTGTGGCGAATGGGGCTTGTGTAGCTCAATGAAGCTATGAGCTATGCCGTGCAGGGCCACCTATGACGGACAGGTCATAGCAGAGACCTCTGACAAAACATGATCCATTGGAGAAGGAAATGGCAACCCACTCCAGTATCTTTGCCATGAAAACCCCATGGACGGTACCAAAAGGCAAAAAGATATGACGCCGGAAGATGAGCCCCTCAGGTCGGAAGGTGTCCAATATGCTACTGGGGAAGAGCGGAGGGCTAGTACTAGTAGCGCCACAAAAAATGAAGCGACTAGGTTAAAGCCGAAAGGACACTCAGTTGCTGATGTATCTGGTGGTGAAAGGAGAGTCCAATGCTGCAAAGATCTATACTCCATAGGAACCTGGAATGTAAGCTCCATGAATCAAGGCAAGCTGGATGTGGTCAAACAAGAGATGACAAGACTGAACATCGACATCTTAGGAATCAGTGAACTAAAATGGACAGGAATGGGTGAATTTAATTCAGATGACCATCAGGTATACTACTGCGGGCAAGAATCCCTCAGAAGAAATGGAGTAGCCTTCATAGTCAAAGAATAAAAAAAGCAGTACTGGGATACAATCTCCAAAATGACAGAATGATCTCAGTTCGAATCCTAGGAAAACCATTCAACATCACAATAGTCCAAGTCTATGCCCCAGCCACTGGTGCTGAAGAGGCTGACGTTGACCAGTTCTATGAAGGCCTGCAACACCTTCTACAATTAACTCCAAAAAATGATGTCCTTATCATCATGGAGGATTGGAATGCTAAAGTAGGAAGTCAAAAGATAACCAGAATAACAGGCAAGTTTGGCCTTGTAGTACAAAATGAAGCAGGGCACAGGCTGGTAGAATTTTACACTCTTTTCCAACAACCCAAGAGATGACTCTACAAATGGACATCACCAGACGGTCAACACAGAAATCAAATTGACTATGTGCTCTGCAGCCAAAGATGGAGAAGCTCTATACAGTCAGTAAAAACTTGACCAGGAGCCGACTGTGGCTCAGATCATGAGCTTCTTGTTGCAAAATTTAGGCTTAAGTTGAAGAAAGTAGGGAAAAGCACTAGGCCACTCAGGTATGACCTAAATCATATCCCTGATGAATATACAGTAGAGGTGACAAATAAATTTAAGGAATTAGATCTGATAGAAGGAGTGCCTGAAGAACTATGGACGGAGGTTCGCAACATTGTACAAGAGGCAGCAGCTAAAACCATCCCAAAGAGAAAGAAATACAAGAAAGCAAAATGGCTGTCTGAGGAAGCTTTATAAATAGCTGAGGAAAGAAGGGAAGCAAAAGGCAAGGGAGAAAGAGAAAGATACACCCAATTGAATGCAGAATTCCAGAGAATAGCTAGAAGAAATAAGAATGCCTTCTTAAATGAACAGTGCAAAGAAATAGAAGAAAACAATAGAATAGGGAGGACCAGAGATCTCTTCAAGAAAATTAGAGATATGAAGGGAACGTTTCATGCAAAGATGTGCATAATAAAGGACCAAAATGTCAGGAACCTACCAGAGGCAGAAGAGATTAAGAAGAGGTGGCAAGGTTACACAGAAGAACTATACAAGAAAGACCTTAATGTCCCTTATAACCATGATGGGGTGGTCACTGACCTCGAGCCAGACATCCTGGAATGTGAAGTCAAATGGGTCTTAGGAAGTCTGAGCAGCAGCAAAGCTAGTGGAGGTGACAGTATTCCAGCTGAGCTATTCAAAATCTTAAAAGAAGATGCAGGAAAAGTGCTACACTCAATATGCCAGCAAATTTGGAAAACTCAACAGTGGCCATAGGATTGGAAAAGGTCAGTTTATATTCCCATCCCAAAGAAGGGCCATGCCAAAGAAAGTTCAAACTACCATACCATTGCCCTCATTTCACATGCTAGCAAAGTTATGCTCAAAATCCTACAAGCTAGGCTCCAGCAGTATGTGGACCGAGAATGACCAGAAGTACAGGTAGGATTTCAAAGAGAGAGAGGAACTAGAGATCAAATTGCCAACATATGCTGGATCTTGGAGAAAGCTAGGGAGTTCCAGAAAAACATCTACTTCTGCTTCATTGACTATGCTAAAGTCTTTGATTGTGTGGATCACAACAAATTGTGGCAAGTTCTTAAAGAGATGGGAGTACCAGACCATCTTGTTTGTCTCTTGAGAAACCTATATGAAGGTCAAGAAGCAACAGTGAGAACTGGATACAGTACCACTGATTGGTTCAAAATGGAGAAAGGAGTTCGGCAAGGCTGTATATTGTCACCCTGCCTATTAAACTTATATGCAGAGCACATCATGAGAAAGGTGGAACTAGATGAATCACCAGTTGGAATTAAGATTGCTAGGAGAAATATCAACAACCTTAGATATGCAGATGATACCACTCTCATGGCAGAAAGTGAAAAGGAACTAAAGATCCTCTTGATGTGGATGAAGGAGGAGAGTACAAAAGTTGGCTTGAAACTCAACATTAAGAAAACTAATATCATGGCATCCGGTCCTCTCACTTCCTGGCAAATAGATGGGGAAGAAATGGAGGTAGTGACAGATTTTATTTTCCAGGGCTCCAAGATCACCGCAGACGGGAACTGCAGCCAAGAAATTAAAAGACGCTTGCTCCTTGGAAGGAAAGCAATGGCAAATCTAGACAGCATACTAAAAAGGAGAGACATCACCCTGCCAACAAAAGTGCATATATTCAAGGCTATGGTTTTCCCAGTTGCAATGTATGGCTGTGAAAGTTGGACCATAAGGAAGGCTGAACGCCGAAGGATTAAGGCCTTTGAATTGTGGTGCTGGAGGAGACTCCTGCAAGTCCCCTGGACCACAAGGCAATCAAACCAGTCAGTCCTAGAGGAGATCAACCCTGAGTGCTCTTTAGAAGGCCAGATTCTGAAGATGAAACTCAAATACTTTGGCCACCTAATGAAAAGGAAAGACTCCCTGGAGAAGAGCCTAATGCTGGGAACAATAGATGGCAAAAGAAGAAGGGGACGGCAGAGAATGAGGTGGCTGGATTGAGTCACTGAAGTAGTTGGTGTGGACTCCGGGGGATGGTGGAGGACAGGAGGGCCTGGAGGAATGTTGTCCATGGGGTGGCAATGGGTCGGACATGACTTTGCGACTAACAACAACAATCATTACTAAATCTGCATGCACAAGGAATGCACATTAGCATTTGCAAATGTTATACAGTAACTACCCTCTGTTCTATAGGGTAAGGGTGAGGAAAGTCAGCTGGGCCAGAGTGATTTTGCATGCATATTCTTAAACACCTTATGTGAGTGGAATCAAAGTGGTCAGGGCAGAACGCTGGGCAGAGGCGAAATGCACGGTGGCCGCCCCGTGCCCCTTGCCATCCAGCAAGGCTTTGCAAACAGAAAATGTTGGACTACAATTTTATATGATTGTAAGGCATGTACATACCACGTTTACTGTAACCTGACTTTGTGGAGTATAAGCAAATATGATACAGCCTTCGCTTTGGTCTTGCATTGACACATTTCCGCACACTTCATTGCACCAAGCATTGTTAGAGTGCTGCTTTCTATCTCTCATTTAGGGTTTTGAATAGCTGGGAAGAGGTGCTTATGCAGGCTATGTGATCCCCAAAGGTTGTCGAGTGCCATCCACTGATTCTTCGTAACCTACCCAGGGAACCATGTGGGTAATGGGGTGAGCTAAAAATCCAGTAAATAAAAATAAAATAAATAGGTCTTTGACCTACTTTTGGAATACTGTTCCCAGGAACTGTGTCTGTGGAATAACCATCTACGGTGCCCATGAATCCTCTTTTGGGAAGGTGATCTCAATTTGAAGTACCATTCAGACCATGTACACAACAACAATAAAGAAACAAAAGAAGGGACCTTAAAATTAACAATATGGGGACAGCAGATTGAGCAAGGGGCACAGGTGAGTACACAGGAGATGTATTGCATGGTGAGATGTCCTGTATTTCTAGTTAAATTTTAAGAATTACTTCTAAACTGGCATCTATACATTTTTAGTAATGCAGAACCTCTCCTTTGGAAATGCACAAGTGACCATCCTAACCCCACCCACTTTGACTTTGGATTGTGCAGCAGAGCAATAAGATTTACTGGGAACCAAACTTTAAGACAAACCTGCCCATGATAGAAGCTGGAAACGGGATTTTAAAGTGTTGTCCCCAAGATAAAAAGCTGCCTGTAGCAGTGCTGAAGAATAACTCTGCTCCAGAAACTATGCTGGAATCCCATGCTGGCTTCCCCAGAAGCAAGCTATTCTAAGCATACAAGAGACCTATCTGTTATCCACATACAACTACTCAGTTAATTATTTCTTGCATTGTTTTAGCTTTAGTTTTTGAGGTTTCTTTTAAGAACACTGTAATAATAAATGTTATTGTAAAAGAAAAATAGAGAAATTCAGCTATCAAAAATCTTTCCATGGTTAAGTCTGTTAAGGTATAAGCCTAACTTAACGTTTCCTGACTTTGTGGAGTTTAAGTCAGCATGATATAGTTTTAACTGGCACATATTTTGATCACTGAATACTCACCAGACACACACACACACACACACACACACACTAAATGGCACTTAGCTCAAGAACAGAGCAAGATCTCACCTCCACAACTGTCAACTGGAAATGAAGCAGGCCCAGAACGGATGGCAAATGTTACTTGTAGTCATTATCAGTGACAAAGACTAGATTCTCACGTTCTTTATGGATTGTGACCAAACACCTACATAATCTACAGATCTCATACCCAATGAAACTGCTGGAGTCCCATCAAGTGATTAGCATGGACATCACCACACAGTATTTCTCTGGATGTGTTTAGAAAGATGTCCAAGATGGTGCTCACTTGCATTCAGCTGGAAGTGTCTCTTCATGGTCTGGCATGGGCATGTTCAGTTTGGTCACCACTATGTTTAAAACATCCAAGATTTGCCAGTTCTGTAAAAAGCACAGAATCTCTAGTTATCTCTAATATGGAGATTTGGACTTGATGAGCAGGCATACCACAACCTTCTCTCAACCCTGGAGGATTGTTCAGCGTAACCAGCAGTTATTCTGGCCTGTGTATAATCTTCTTCAGCTAAATCTAATAGTCATTGATGTATTATTTGACTAGCAGCTCTTTCAGGCATTCTTTGTGCTTTTGTACATGAATGTTCTGAATGTGTGTGCAAATAGCGGGGAAGGCTATTTTGATCCTGATCAACTCTGGCTTTAACAGGTCTTTTTAAAAACTCTAAGTCTGCTTGACAAATAGATTGATTCACTGAAGGTTTCCTGTTTAATATTTCAGAACTATCTTTATGCCTCAGAATGGCTTATTAAAATCCTGGGCTACCTTACAACCTGCTCCTCCCCTCATCTTACCTGTTTCCTTCCTGATTCCCCTGGCTTATGCCTAGACAACAAAAATCTAATTGCTTTCTCTTGTCTGTAGGCTCTTCTCACCTGCGTGCCCTTGAGCCACTTAGCCCTGTCCTCATTAGGAAATCCATCCCACACATCCTCACAAACATCAGATACTGAATGGATCTTTTTGCAACAGTTGATCCCCTCATAGTCAAAAGTGATGAATGAGTAGCTACAAACAATGTGTCAGAAATCTAGAAATTCTGCACTGTGGAATGCAGTCCTCTCTCTTAATTTCCAATTCTGCTGGCAGGGGATTTATCACTATCTTAACCTAGTTTAAATTTATAAACTGTCTTGTTGGTTTTCAAGTTTCTGCAGGCTCTGCATAAAACCGCAATGAATACTGTTACGTTTTGTTAAAGATCTGATTATGATTGTTTTTGTATAAATATTCAACCAAGTAACTGCATTGTCTCTTGCATAAGTTGTTAGCGATTACCCATTTGTTCCAGTAAAGTGATCACAAACTCTTTTCTAAAATAGTTTCTTCTATTATCTACTTATAATAAGGACATTCAGATTTAAGATTGCATTACTCAGGCTGTTTATTTTTGCTATTTGGTTATGTCGTACTAGCTAATCGATACTTGAAGGGCAACTTCATTTATGCAGTCTATTGATTCAGTCAGTTGACAATACTTATGATATCTGTCATTATCTGCAATCTTAGTGATGAATTTGTGGTGTCTGCTCTCAGAAAAAAATCCAGACTTTTCAGTCCAGTCTGGAAATAATTCCATCCAGCCCTGAACACTATATTGTTCATTTCTTGGCTGAAAAGAAAAAATGGAATGGGGAGTGTAATCTGCCCTTTTCAAGCATCACAATACTGCATTGACTAAACATGTGAGAAAAGGGATCACACCAGCCCCTCCCATCAGCCATCACATTCATCATCCTCTACATGTGGATTTCAAAGAAGAGCGCTCCCTGTATCCCTGGAGGCTTTCCATAAGATTCAGAACACTAGAGTGGAAGCAAGACCAGGGCAAGGTGAACGACAGTAAACATTGACTCTTTATTATTCAGACAAAAGAATCAAACCTGATCAGGAAGCCTCTGCGAGAATAAGGTTTCATCATAGGTCTCATGAAGGTAAAAGCTGATAGTACATATATTACTTCCAGTATGAAATTAGTCTGCCTCCATGTGCCCTTTCCTGGGAAACATGGGTGAGAGGGCACTATTGCATTCATTTCCTTCTTGTGGGTTTCCTATGGACTGGACATTTTATGAACAAAATGCTGGAATATGTTTGCTCCAACCTGCAGGGCCTTTCTTATGTTCTGATGCCTTACCTGACCCACTGCTGTACAGAAGCCTTCTTCCTGGTCCAGTCTGTGGTTTTCTGCTTTGGCTAGAGGTTGGTGGTGGAGCACAGGCAATATGCCTCTGTGTCAAAGTAATGAGAAGTGGTCTCATTCAAAGGATGTGATTCAAAGAGACATTAGCTGTTTCACAATTAAAAGCCTTAGTTTCTGTTCTTATCACCAACAATGTATTCCCTGGGGCTTTTTCTACACTGTCCAGGCCAGGTATCACCTCTTAGGCTGCCTTCACCATCATCTTCAGGCCAAGGGTTAACTTGTCCATAATTAGCAAGCCAATGTGATAAACATGTGAGTGCATCCTTAAGAAACCCACTTCCTGCCCACCTGAATCTCTCTGCATGTACCAGTTGCTCACTGTTGGAGTTTCTAAATCAGTCAGGTTTTACCACGGTCTTCCTAAACCTGGTGTTGTTAGGCTACGACTCCCATCAGCCACAGACAGCCTGGCCTATGGCCAGAAACTAAGGGAGTCATGGTCCAAAGGACCTGGGGGGCATCAGAATGGGGAAAGCCGCCCTACTCTGTGTTGTAGTAGAAATAAAAATTGCTGTCATATCAAAACCTTGGTATATAAACCCAATTCCTACCTAGGCCTGAGGACAGTTTTTGTGAGACTTGAACTATATATTATTGGGCAATATCCAGCAATACCATCCTGCTAGCACAAATGGCATTAAGGTAGCACAAACTATGTGCAAGGGGCTCTAACCAAATGCACATTTTCACATGTGTGCTTGCACATGTGCATTGGCACAAAGATGGCCTTTCCATGAAATGGGCTGGAACCCCCACTTCAGGCTGCAGACCCTGAAGATCCCAAGCCCAGGAGAACTGTGCATCCAGCCCAGCACTCCAGAAGACGACGCTGGCTGTTCTCCTTCTCTGGCAAGTTTAGCTGACATAACTGTCTGGAAAACTTGCTTTCAAGAACCTTCCAAGTGTTACGTTGTGTGTTTAGACCCCCTGGGAACCACCACTGGCTGCTCAGGGGGCAGAGTGGTCAGGCCCAAATGCAACAGCACTGGCTATTTTCTGGGCAACCCCTCTGCCAACATGCTGCTCTAAGGAGGGATCTCCAAAAAGGCATCAGGAGAGGAAGGAAGCTTGTTGCTATCACAGTCATAGAGAAGGAGGAAGGCAGTGACTACTGGGATGGTAGGAGAACTGGGGGGAGAGAATTACAGTTGGAGGCATGAAAGAAGAGAGGGCAGCAATAGGGGCAGGGGAGAAGGAGGAAGGCTGACCAAGTAAATCATCATAGTTACCAAGAGGTGGAAGAGGTGGCCAGCTGCCATCAGCATCTCCATGGATAACAGGGGAAGGGAAAGAGAGGAGCAGTGGGCCAGGGAGATGGAAGAGAGTGGCTAGCTGTCAGTACCACCATCATCATCAGACGGAGGAAGGAAAATGGTGCAGATGGGGAGCCCGCATTCATCATATAAGAGTCATTTTGGATCAGGCTAAGGAAAGGGTCCATCTAGTTCAACATTCTCTTCACACAGTGGCCAACCAGCTGCCCATGAGATCCCACAAGCAGAACCCGAATACAACAGCACCTTCCAACCAAAGTTGACCTGCAACCGGCGTACATAGGCAGCCTGCCTCTAATCTAGAGGTAGCAAATAGCCGTCATCACTAAAAGTCACCCAGAGCCTTCTCTCCTTTGAGTTCTCCTCCCCCTCCCATTTAAAGCTGTCCAAAATGGTGACCATCACTATATCCTGTGAAAGTGGGTTCCATTATTCAATTATGCACAGTCTGAAGAAGTACTTCCTTTTATCTGTTCTGAGTCTCCCAGCAATCATTTTCATGGAATTATCCCAGGTTCTTGTATTATAGTAGAGAGAGAAAGAGCAATGTTTCTCTAATCACTTTCTCTACATCACAAATAATTCTGTACATCTCCCTCATATCTCAAATTATTTGCCTTTTTTTCTAAGCTAAACACTCCCAGATATCGGTCACTTTCCTCACAGAGGAGGTGTGTCAGTCTAGTAAATTAATCCCAGAAACAACAGCCCACCTTAGTCCACTGGCCAAAAATCCTAGCCCAAGCTGCTCCAAGCGGATGTTGAATGGGAACAAGGACCCTGGTGCTGGGAAGGGCTGCCTCCAAGATGGGCCTCCGAGGTGGGCTGCAGTTGCAGTGTGCTCTCACCTGCTCCCCCTCTCACTGTCCCAACGCCAGTTGCTGCCACCAATTGGTAAGGGGGTGAGGTCATGATGGGCTGTGGTAGAGGAGAGTCCAGTCTGACAAGCAAACAGGTTTGGTGGAGACTTTGGTGTCATAAGCAAATGTGGCCACTTCTCTGCTCACTCCTAATGGCAGATCATTTCTTAAAAGGTTAAAAAGCATTAGTCCCCAGATAAATCCCAGTGGAAGCTCAATGTTTACACCCTGCCACTGGGAGAATTTACCATGCTTTCTATGGTAACCATTTGTTCATCCATAAGAGGACCTCAACTTCATTCAGCTTCTCCTTGCTGTCCTTATCCTTCTTCAGTACTCCATGATTATCCACTAGTACAACTGTCTCTCTAGCTGGTTTCAGGTATATTTGAGCAATTCTTTATTGTTGGTCTTGATGTATGATTATTTATGTGTTTGTTTATATGTGTATGCCACCCCATAGCCCAAGGGCTCTCCGGGCAGCTCACAAAAGCAACAATCAGCAACATAGTGCATAAAACCATAAGATTAAAAGCTAGTAAATCCAATGCATCATAAAATTCAATAACTATCAACTGGAAACAGGAGAATGAATGCACAGAATGACAAAAGCAGGCAGTAAAATAACATAATAAAACCATAAATTATACTGAAAACAAGTGCTAAATAAAAATGTCTTTACCTGGCAACAAAAACTGAGTAGTGAGGGTGCCAGTAGCACTTTCTTAGGAAGAGCATTCCAAAGGCAAGATGCAATAACAGAAAACATCCTTTTCCTTGCCAGTTCCCCCCTTACTTCATGGTGAGCGGGGGGGGGGGGGGGGGGGGGGGCTTGCTTTCTCTCGGATACCCAGCGCCAAGCCATTTAGCCGTTCTGGGTTAATGGAAACACTTTGAATTGGGCATAGGTGGCAGCAGGCAGGCAATGCAGCTGGTGGAGGTCTGGCATGATGTGTTCTCTAGGACCAGTCCTCATTAGCAGCCATGCTGCTCTGTTTTGAACTGACTGGAGTGCCCAGAGCGACTTCAAAGGCAGGGTGCATTACAGTAATTCAAGTGAGAAGTTACCAGCACATGGATGATTGTGGCTAGGCTTCGCTCGTCCAAGTAGGAACACAGCTGAAAAATCAGCCCAAGCTGGTAGAAGATGCTTCTGGCCACCAAGATCATCTGTGAAACAAGTGAAAACTTGGCATCAAGAAGCACCCCCAAGCTACACACCTTGTACTTTAGCGGGAGTGCAACCCCATCCAGAACAAGTTGAAAGTTTCCCAGTTGGACAGACAAGCTGCACACCAGCAGCATCTCCATCTTGTCTGGCCTGAGCTTCAGTTTATTGGTCTTCATCCAGTCCATTACCAAGTAAAGGGAACAGTCACTGTCTCACCTGGATTAGATGAAAATGAGAGGCAGAGCAGCATATTTGTGACACTTTGGCCCAAACCTTTGTTCAACCTCACCCAGCAGTTTCATGCAGATGATGAACAGCACGGGGGACAGAATGGAGACCTATGGGAATCCATGGCACAAGTGTCATGGTACAGAGCAGCAAAAAGTACAGTGCTCCACCAACTAGAAATGGTTGGCCAGGTAGGAACAGAGCCACCAGAGTGTGGTGCCGCCTACTCCCAACCCAGCCACCCTCCCCAGAAGGATACCATGGTCAATGCTATCAGAAGCCACTGAGAGCTCCAGGAAAATCAACAGGGTTGCACTCCCTCATCTTTCTCCCAGCAAAGGTCATCCCACAGGGTGACCAAGGCAGTTTCTGTTTGAAAGTTGGGCCTGAAGCCCAACTGAAATAGATGCAGATAATCCATTTCCTCCAAGAGTGCTTGAAGCTGCCCGGTCATGCCTTGCTTGAACACCTTGCCCAGGCAGGGAATGTTGCCATAGCTTATATCCTCTGGATCCAGGTGTGGCATTTTAAGAAGTGGTGAGCCACCTTTAGATGGGTGGGCACCTTTAGATGGGTGGGTACCAGCCCCTCTCTCAAGGAGGCATTCACCACCTTCTGGATCCAGGGTCAGAACTGCTCCTTCAACCTCTCAGTTAACCAAGACGGGCAAGAGTTGAGCAAACAGGTCATGCGACTGACTTGACCAAGCACCTTGTCCACATCCTCAGACCACAATAGCTGAAAGTCATTCAGTAAGACGGAGCCAGATGGTGCACTGGATGCCTTTGCCAATGGAACTAGGATAAATGTGTTCCATCCAGGTGACTTTATCTGTAAAGAATCATTCAAATTCATCACAGCAAGTCTGTGAGGGTTTGATGGCGTTCGACTTGAACCAGAGCGTAAAAAGTCCCAAACCACATGGAAAAGCTCAGCTGGATGACACTTCAAGGATGCAACAGAGGTGGCAAAGAGATCCTCCAATAATGGGTGCTACGCCGCAATCACTCAGACTCAGTGTTGTTAGTGATGTGCTTGTCAAAATGCATTTTTGCATCTTTTTGTGTTTTTGCTGTCCACTTGCGTCCTCTTTGCATAAAACTATGCTACTTTCTGTTTTCTCCATGTAGGAAAAATTTGTATTTTCTGAAGGAAGCTTTCTTCACTCTAACAGCTTCCCTGGCACTGTTTATTAACCATGCTGGTGATTTCTTGGACTTGATGCTATCTTTACTAACCTGCGGTATATATTCTATCTGAGCATTCATTATTGTGGTTTTGAGTAATCTCCAAGCATTTGGGATTTAAGCCTCTTGACCACCAGCACCCTTTTAAGTACTTTTTTTATCTTTTCCCTCATTTTAGAGAATTTTCTCTTTTGAACTCAGCTAAGCCACTGAGAGTGAAGATATTCTATTTTAAGGAGAAGAGAAGAGTCACTGGGTCAGTTGAATGGACAACAGACAAAGGGTAGTTGATTTTGGGTGGGCTGTGGTTTGGAAGTGCTGGATTCCTTTTTTGCATTTTTCTAATTAATTGATCACTTGAATTCCAAAGCTTGAGATGATTCTATTTCTGAGTTTTAGTTTGTGAACTTCTCTATAGGACCGAAAAACATGAACCTACACTGAGCCCAGACTGAAACTAGCCTTCACTTTTTTGTTTATCAGTGAAATCTTCCATTAACAAGGTGTGCACAGTGGCTCTTATCAGTACAGAACTCTATTGCTTTTATTTCCTTTTTCTAAGCCTGAGTAGAGTTTCAGTGTGGATCCTCTGTTTGAGCAAGGCTGCAAGAACTGGAAGTTTCTGCTGTATTCCTAACCCCCTGGTATTTAGCTCACCACTGTTCCCCTCTGGGATTTATACTCCTTTTCTGGGCCCTTGTTTTGGCTTCACCTGATAATATGAGTTTTCAATTATTTCCAGGATGATCCCATAAATAAATAAGCAAATCAGAAAATAGCACTTACCTGATCATTGCACAGTTGCTCAACTCGCTTGCGCGTTGTGCTCTGTCACTGGTGCTGAAATGCCTCATCACTGGGGCTCTTCACCTATGGGGAATGGGAAGCAAGCAGCCACACCTCCACCATTGTTGCCGCTGAGGGGTGGCAAGGAAAGCAGCTGCAGGGAGAGGAAGGAGGTGGAGGAGAAGGAGAGATGGGCAGCAGCCATCGTTATCATTGCCAGTGAGAAGGCATGGCCAAGAAGGAGAGAAGACAAGCCACCTCAGGAGAAGGTATTCCAGTAGTTCTGATTTGCACAATTCCATTTGTGCAAGCCATTGCCTAGCAGGTAATGCAAGTTATGGATGAACAAGTGGAATGCAGAAAGTTTTGCATAATAGAAAGATTTGGCAGGCCTCCATTAGTGCTATTAGAGATTGTAGAATGACACTGTTGAAAACTGTCCTATATAAGCCCTCTCTAGATCAACATGTATACAAAAATACTACTGCTAAGACTTGAGCTCAAAATGGGGCCTAATTGTGTGACCCAGTAGAGCTGTTGCATCTTGAAGCTCATCCACTAAATGACTACTAAGTTTTTCCTCTTTGCACTAGCACAAACTTTCCAGCACCGACTTTCTGGAATGCTCATTATTTTAAAAGTCTAGAATTCAAAATAGGGGCTTCTTTATTTCTTGTTGAAATCAACATGTCACTTCCAAAACTTTAATAAATGCAACTACCAATGGAAGATGTGTAATGACATTCAGCAAAAAGACATTCAGAGGGGAATATAAAAACAGTGAAGGTACTGAACTACAAAGTTAAGTGAGCAGACCTTAATGAGAGGTCTGTTAGTACTATTCTAATTTTTAATAGGCAAAGAGCTGGCAGTTTCTGCCAGTTTAAAGAGACCAGAGGGGGAGAGAAAACATTACATGAGGACAAGAAACTATGGCTTCTGAGACATTTTACCATCATGATCTCACCTGACTTGCAGGAACTTCGACCAGAGTGTCTGCATGCCCTGGGGATGAGAGAAGGGCACTTGCTACTAATGAGTTCAATGGCTGCCATCTGAAGTAGGGGAAATGGGCTCAGCCCTCTGAGCTGGAGAGGCTCCTGTGTTTAATCTTCACTAAAACATAACGCGAAGGAAAGGAAAGACAGATCGCTGCACCAAAAGAAGGAAGCAAAGTGCTGTCAAGTGCTATGGTGAGATGCTGGGAAAGGCTGTGTAAATGACAACTTCAAGAGAACTCGTTTGGACTCGCAACTTATAAGCAGCAAGCAGCGACGAGCCCTAATCACCATGCGCTGGCTCCTGTAATCCCTTCAGCTAAGTAGCCCAATCAGCTTAAGCAGGAGTGCATGCAGAGCCAGCGGGACTTGCTGTGAGTAAATACAGCACGAACTCTGCCATGGCCAAAGTGTCATGTCAACCGGAATGCATTGCAAAGGCAGCAGGGACGACCTTGAAGATTTATGATGCTGCCTCCCCACATCAGCATCACACAGTGCAATGTTTTGCCCCAGCCTTTCTAAAAAGCACAGGATTCTTGCTATGTTTACATGGATTTTGGAACCTACAGTAGAGTGGGGCAGATCTGCTTGCTGGAAAATGTTGGGAGTTGTAAGACATGTATGTGTGAATGTGTGCCAGATGCTCTGGTGAGATGCTGGGAAAGGCTGTGTAAATGACAGTAAATAGGAGTGCTCCCTTAATGACTCGTTGGTTAATAACGCAGGACAGGAGCCTCCAATGTCAGAAGCAAAATGCTTCATACCAGTTGCTGGGGGACACAAGCAGGTTGTCCACTGTGTGAACAGTTTGCTAGGCTAAATAGGCTTTGGTCTGATCCAGCATGGCTCTTATGTTCTTAAATCATATTTATTCTAAAGTAAGTGTATAGGATTGTAACCACAGTCATTTTTTAATGCACTGAAGAGAATTATTGGATATTGCTGGACTAAAATGAAGAGGCAAGTATAAATATGCAGTGTGTGACTGGCAGGCAGACAGACAGATTTGGTTATATTTTTCCACACTTAACAAAATCCAAAATGATAGCCTTGCTGTGCTGGTTGATTGCATGTGAGGCCTTGCTCAGGTCATTTGCAACACAGTCCCTATTACGCATCCATTAAATATAAATAAAAGAGACCACAATCACCAAATATATATACAACAGCAATATAATTAATGAGAACTGCACTAATTGCACCATCTTCTGCTTCATAATATTCCACTTCATCTTCGCTTTTACCATTTCCCCCTCTCAATATGTCACCTGCATTGCTGTGCTCACAATTTGGATCATTGCCTGTTTGTATCAAATAATCTGGGCTTCTTTAGATCATGTTTTTAACTTTATCCATGTTCTAGTTATTTCAGATCATTGCTTTTAGAAGCTCATTCGTCTTTCTTTGTTTGATAGCTGAAAAGAATTGCCCACTTTTTCCCTCCCCAAAATCCACTTCCGTATGCTCTTTGGTTTCTCTCTAAAATAAAAGACAAAGCTAGGTGCCTTTCAAATCAACCTAGGAGACTGCTTTGTTATTATTTTGCTCAGGCACACCAGGTTCAACATTTGGGAACCTCTGAAGCTATTTCTCTACCTTGGATAAATGTGTTTCCGCATTGAAATGAAGAGGCAAGGAAGTCAAGCCATGGAATTGTTTTTCATTCCCCACACAATGGCAGGCACACTGTTCTGTGCAGCTATAGAACCAAAAGTCTCACTTGCTCGCTCATACACACACCCACACTGGCTATGTCAACAGAAAACTGCCTTTGCTGCCAAATAGCCAAGCTTCAACCCAAGGAGGAAATTCAAAGAATTCTCCAAAATGCAAATAGCTTGTGACAAGGTTAAGAGAGACAGGTGGGTAATATTTATATGAGCTGCACAATTCTTTCTGATATTTATTATTTATTTATTTACCTGTCTTTTGAGGAGCAGAAGTATACCTAGGTGTCGTTATTCATGTGTGAAGGTGAAAACACAAATACAGATTTGTCCTACTGCCTTATACTCTATAGTTTTCAAAGTCCAAAAAAAAAACCAAAAACCCCTGTTTCAACTACTTGCCCTTCTTTTTAAAAATCTAGAATTCAGGCCAGTTCTTAAATCACATTGAGGCATACCAGCATAAGACCCAAAGGAGAAGTAAACTATCCATCTGCCACTTTTGAAGCCCCTGAATCCAAGAAGCCAGCTGGTCATTGCCTTGGACACCAATATAAGGTATATCTTCCAAATTTGGTTTTAGTTTAAATGACCTATGTGTTAGAGAAGTCAGATAAGTTCTCTTTCTTTAGATAAGTTAAAATCAGCATTTTTAAAAATAGATAATATCCTTTCAATGGGCAATTAAAAAGCCATCTCCTCAAGGCTGGTAATTTGTTGCCTGAGGTGACAGACGATATGGGACCCCACCGCCGAGTTCACTGTACTGAAGTTGACCAGAATGAATCTTCCAACTGAATCTGACTTCAGTACTGGCACTGGCCAGGCATCCTGTGGGGAGCAGCCTAGCTCAGAGGGTGTAGAACAGGCAGTTCCCCACCCATCTTCACTGTAAAATAGCCACCACACTCTGCTCAGTGTAACCCCACTACAACACGCACACCCCTCCCAGCACTGGCAATCCAGTGTCGCCTTCTGAGTTGGATCTGGCCTCCTTGTTCAGCTGGCAGAAGGAGGCTGCAGGTGGAACAGGACTCCAGTAAATTGGGGCAGACTCCATTTTGAATTGATCTGATGGATACTGGTAAAACAATACTTATGTAATTTTATTTACAGTTCTGAGATCTTTTTTCCCAGGGAAGCAAATGCTGACAAAACTCCACTGAATTTGATCAGGAAATTAGAGGGCAGAACCATTGCCTGAACTTCCTCATTCCAAGGAAAACTTGCCAAGCTTTCAGAAGAATGACTTGATTTTTTTCTTGTGGTCCTCCTTCTGTGAAGAAGATGTTACTTTGACTGCTCCTGCTCTGCCTGACCATCCCACACTTCTAAATTGCTTTCAGGCAATCCTAGGAAATGTTTTCAGTACCTAATGCTAAATGCAACCCATCGGTGCCTCCTCTAATTAAGACCATTAATAACTCTGTTCTCTACATTTACTGGAATAAGAACAAAATTCTCCTGACATTACCATCTCTGTCTAGAGGTGCATGGCTTCTTTCTAGACAGGCTGTCCCGCAAGCCCTACCCTGCAAAGTGAAACTGCAAATACACTTGTTCATGAATCCTAAATACTGTTATTCTCTCTCTCTCTCTCTCTCTCTCTCTCTCTCTCTCTCTCTCTCTCTTCAAAATGGCATCCTTTGTATAGAATTGCTATTGTTATATTTTCAGGTTGGCAAGGCAAGCCTAGGCAGGGTTCCACGTATTGTGCTGCTGTCTGTGTGCCATGTGAAATATCATCTGAGAAAATCCAGTAATTGGAGTCAATTATGGGATTAACATTTTTCAAGTATTCATAGATGAGCAGGATGTCATTTCAAGACAAGCAATTGCACGTCAAAGGGCTGGTTCGTGCAGAAGAGGTTCATCTTTCTGCAATGGGTAAAGAGAGAGGTAGCCTCCAAAAACAGACATTGACTCTGGGTGCTTAGGCACACACACGGTGCAATCCTATGTATGTTTAGACAGAAAGAGCCCTACAGCTCCAGCATTCCCTAGTCAGCAAAATGCACAGCACTGTTCCCTTAGAATTCCAGAACTCATTCTAGGAACTAGGTAACATTCATTAATTGGTTGATGATGTTAGGATTGCTTTCTCCTACCCAGTGCTCTCCTGACATGTTAGACTAAAACCTCCATCATCCCCAGCCATTGGCCATGTTAATGGCAGTTGCAGTCCAACACTTCTGGGAGGTATCAGATTGGGGAAGGCCGTCTAAGGCCAATTGTTATATTCAGCCTATCCTACCTTACACAATTGTTGCAATGACAATGCTGTCCCCCTATTTATCCATGCTGGTCACCCTGAGCTCCTTAGAGTATGGATGGGCTCCGCAATAAAGTAATTATAATCTCATTTGATCTGGGGGAGAAAAAAATGTGGGGCCCGCTTACCTCTGTGTGTACAACTATAAGGAGAGTTAACCTAACCTTTTTCACTTTCAGAGCTATAGCTTTAAAAAAATGGTTTAACACATTGTTCTGCATTAGCTTAAAATGAAATCCCAGGTTTCCGAATGCCACACAATTATAGAAATATGCTTCCTAGACTGTGGGAGAGAGAAATTTTTTCAGTTGCTTTCCCACTTAAGCAAAATGCTTTCTTGCAACCACATTAAAATAAAAAATAGGCAGACCAACTGATGAAACAAATGTACATTAAATTGTACGTTGCCAGAAATGTTTATTCTTTCTTCCTGAAAAAGGTAATTATATTGATATTGATTTCAAGGCCTCCCACAAGCTGGAGTAAAGCTCTTAAAATGCTGAGTTTAAGAAAGGCCTTGCCTTCTTTTGCCCTCTCTCAGATCCTTGTGAACCTCCACAGTGGCTATTAGTTGCTTACTTTGCGGCACCTGACAAAAAGTGCCGTCGCATACGGAGTGCAGGGCAGAAGCTGTTTGTGCAGGGGAGGCGAGGATGACAATGCCGACTGCTCGTATCTCCTGTTTAAGGACTTCAGGCAGGAAGTCCAAGGTATGGCTCTGTCTGAGACCAAGAACACTGCAGCCATTCAAAGAAGGTCCCCTTTATTTATTTACAATGAATTTGTATGCCACCCAGTAGAACTCTGTTGGTCTCTGGGTGGCTTACAATAACATACCGCATGTAGCAAAACAGAACGCAGCTTGAAAAATCTCCTACATGTGTAAAAATAAGCCTCACAAGCAACTCAGCTGCTTTTGGATTTAGAAACAAAGAGCTGAAAGGCTTGGGAGAAACATCAAGGATGTTCCAGCTGGCAATGAAAAGGGCATATGGAGCCACCAGCTGAGCCTTTCTGGGATGCACATCACACACCTATGGGGTCACTGCCAAAAAGTCCCTTTCCCCAGTAGATGCTTCCAAAAGAGGCTTCTAAAGGAGGATCCATTGTTTGATGAAGGGATTTACTCACCTTTTCTTACTCTACTAATATTAATCTACTGGATCATGTAAATCAGCCTCCCCCAACATCATCATCATCATCATCATCATCATCATCATTATTATTATTAGAACATTTCTATGCCGCCCCTTGTCAAAGCCTCGGGGCGGCTTACAACACAATAAAATACAATACAATACAAAAATAACAATATAAAATTAAAATTAATAATATAAAATAAATAAAAGATATAAAAGATCTAAAAGAAGTTATAAAACAAAAGAATGTTGCCCCCAGTATGCCTCAGGCTACAACTTCCATCATCCCCAGCCAGAGAGCTTCAGGTTGGAGAAAACAGTGAAAGAACCACAAACAAGTCCAAGTTGGAATGCCATCCATAGCCATGCTTCCTGGAAAATGAAGCTCAAAAGCTTGCCAAGGCCCTGGGATTTCTTGGAGTAAATCTCCATTTTAAGTATCAGAAACTTAGCGTGTCGATCCATTAATCTGCCCATGCAAATACTCTACATGAGGCCTCTGCATCAGCAGATGTCTGAGGATAATGGGACCTGTAGTCCAACATAACTGCAGGGTGCCAGGCTGACAGCTGCTGCTCTGCATCAACAGAAAAGCTTTTGCTGGGTTCCTCATCTCATTCTGCAACGCTGAAGTCTCTCGCTGAAATGCCATGGATTCATTTCTGCAGCAAGCACTTTGCCAGACGTTCTTTGCCTGCCAGATGGGTTTTCCCTAAGCTCCCATGCTATTAATAAAACGGCAGCATTTTTTGCTAATTTATCACTGTATTGAAGTCTAATAAATGGACCATACGTAGCCAGGACAGAATAAAGGTACACCTCCCATACATCCTGTACATCATGCTAAGCAAAAGCCATGTTGTGTTAACTGTCAGCTTGAGAAATAGCTGACATTTGTTATTTTAATTAATAGTTTACTTTGCTGAAATAAGCTTCTATGGGAAGCGATGGCTTATATTAAATCTTCACTGCAGCATTATTTTCCCAGACTAGGAGGCAAAAACTCATTTTCAAACAACTGCTTCATCCTACAAGGTCACCACCAACAGCTTGAACACACACGTCAAGGAGACATCTGCTTCCGAGACACCGATACAGATGAAAATTTGCTTCACTTTTTTTAATGTAAGGCATGCATTTCAAATAGAATATTTCAATATTTACAGTGCAATCCTCTACATGCCTACTCAGCAGTAGCTCTCACGGGATACAGTCAGGCTTCCTTTTGGGTAAGGGAGCACATGAATGCAGACGTAGGCACCGAGGTTTCTCACTTCCTCCTGAGAGCTCTGTCCAGTGAAATCAGTGGGACTTACTTATCAATGGGCATAGGAAAGTGCTTGCAGGTTATTGTGCTTCACGATTTACAAATAAGCTTCCCTGGATTCCACAAAACTACCTCCCAAGTAATTGCACATAGCTGATATAGGAAACCTTCACCCCATATGCTGGATCCTGTCTGCAGATCCTCTCCCTTTGTTCTTCTATTTTCTTTCCCAAAAGCCCCTCCTCAGACCATGTCCCTTTGTCCAGCCCTCTTTTCTGGATGCCTTTCTCTGTCGTGCGGCAATAAAAAGAGGCCTTCTGTCACTCTGCAGCATGGAAAGGGAGTTATGTCCTGCTCTGCTGATAGGAGATTAGTTTTTCAGTGTTACAATGAGGAAGGACGCCCTTTGTCACCACACATTGCTGGAAAGTTGCTCTCTCCAGTCAGCTGATGGACAGAGACAATAGCCTTCCCATGCTGTGTACTGGACACTGGGTCAGTCTGGTGATACATTACTTAGAAACAGAGAAACAGAGCGAGTCAGAAAGACCCTCCCAGGCCATCTAGTCTGACCCCCGGCTCCAGTTGGCTCCGCTCATGACATGCTCACCATGTGCATGTCTGGCCTATCTTTGAACACACTCATCGATGGGGCCTCATCCTCCTCACAGCAGAAACACTGTGATTAGGGAGTCCTGAGGAAACTATCCACTGTGATTAAAAGCTCAAGCTGCCCTTCCTTTCCCTGTCCACTCCCCCCAACTTTCCTTACATGGAAAAACATTACCTGTGGCTCTCTTTCCATCCAAATCACAAATATTCAAAATATTCAAATTTGGATTCAGTCCTTTTTGGAAGAAACACATGTTGATTTGGATATCTCCTAAATCTGACAAATCAGCTCAATTTGATTCAGGGTTTGTCTGAATTTGATGATACCCCTAATAAATACACAAGTGCATAGATTAATTTGTGGAATGAGATCTTTTTGGAATGGGTCTTCTGTCATTGAAACAACCCCGTATGTTACAGAAGGTACCCATCCACCCTTCCTTCAGTGCACTCTGCACTCCCCCCCCCCTTTCATCATATGGTTTCCTCCTATACCTGGAAGGAATCTTGAAGAGCTTTCATTGATTCCTATCAAGCAATGGAATCATAGGTGCCATTGAGTCAGCCAATGTGTGAATCATAATAGGCCAGTTTTCACAGCAGATGTTGTGAATGAACTGTGGTGAGTTGCCAGGTTGCAATGTAACAGAGAGCTGCCTCCCCCTTTGTAGTTTTCCTGCTCCAGACATTACTGGATGAGCTGTGCCAGTGACGTGCCTGATGTTCTTTTTTGCAGTAATCAGCTTATATTGTAGTCAGCTTATATTGTCCTGCCTCAGGCTTCAACCTGCTATAGCTGAATTTTGCACTTGCTGAGCCTGCGGCCCTAGCCAACCAGTGCTTCCTTCATCCTTTATTTGCTAATGGCCTGTGCCATCTCTCTGTCTTACCTGACGTATCTGTCAGGTAAGTTGTTATTATCACCATCATATTTTAAAATCAGGTTTCTTTTCAGGCCATGCTCAGCACTGCTCTGGAACACAGAAGAGGTTCTATTCCCGCTAAGCTCAGAGTTCCAACATATATTTGTACTGCGGGGTTTTGTGGGAAGAGCAAAACATTCTTCTGGTAGAAGGAAAATGTGCAAGGCTTTTTAACCTTGGTGTTAGAAAGAAAGGATGCAATAACTGGTCTCTTGATATCAATCAGCAGCAGGGATTGAAGGCACAGGCAGAAATGGCCATAAATCCAGATATGATTTCAGAAATGTAAAGGCTAAGTTTGCAGGTCACCAATAGAGAGACAAGATGGAGAAAACTGAAAATTGAACCGTATATTTCTTTTTCCACAAAAATACTTGTAGAAGATTTACTTATACCACCTTGATAAAGTCCATATTTTGTATGATGTCATCTTAAGAGGGATTTGGCATTTCTGTCGGGTTTAAACTGCTAACCTGTTCACTACATAGCAGGCATTTCTTAGCTCAGCTTTGATGTTCTACATTGGACTATTTTCATTTGTACAGACATCAGGTGCTGGTTACTGGAGCAAGTATATTTAAAGGACAGCCTCTTATCTCATGAACATGCCCATCAATTGAGTTCATTTTCTGATTCCAAAATGTAATTGATGAGGAGAAGAGCAAGGGCCTTTATGGTGGATGCATTCAATTATGGAACTTACTTAGAAGAGAGGTGACAACAGAACCTTTCTGTCGTTCTTTGGACAGGTGGTTAAAATATTTTTGTTCTCTCAGGTTTTTAACATGTTTATTTGAGGGATCAGGAAACTAAATCCTATGATGAACGGTTGCAAGAGCTGGGTACGTTTAGCCTGGAGAAGATATTAAGAATATTAAATTTCTGAAAGGCCACCATGCAGAAGATGGAGCAGACTTTTTCTTGCTTGCTTCCAAGGTAGGACTAATACCAATGGGTAGAAATCACAGGGAAGTACATTTCAGTTTGACAGTGAGAACTGACCACCCTCAGGAGGCAATAGATGACCATCTGTCAAGGACTCATCTTCACCCTGCAGTGCAGAACTTGTATTGAGCAGAAGTTGGGCTTGATGATATCTCAGGTACCTTCAAACTCTAGCATTCTAAGATTTGACCTACCAACTTGTCATTTTTATTTTCTTTTGAATGCTTTTTAACTTGAATTTATATTTTGTTGCCTTGGACATTCTTTTTAGAGCCAGAATGAATTACAGAAATGTTTAATAAATGACATCTAATAAATAAAAAATAAAATAAAATAGGAGGATAAATAATGCATTTAATCCTGGAGAAATCCTGCATTCCTACAGAGTCACATAGAGCACTCAGGTTCAAGATGCACTTAAGCTCTTTTCCTGGGGTTTCTTAAACTCTATGAATTCTTCAGCCTGCAGTGTGAAGTCCTCATGTAATCCTGAGCTCTGCATTTTTTAACATAAAATTGACAATCATCATCCCTTGTGATAGTCATCTTACCCCAGCACAAAGGTTTTTAAAAAGTACTGTAATTCAGCAGCAATGAATGCTATCTGCTCTCCCTTCCATGTACGTCAGCACTGGACACATCTTAGTGTTTTATACCCCATGATTTTACTCCCACATATGTAAACAGCTCAACAACAGCTCAATGACACAACAGTTGCATGGAGCAGCTATGTTTCACTGTGCCAAATGAAGCAGGGTATGCATGTGTGACCCAAGAAGTTCACCCTATGCATGTATGTTTGATCCAAGAGGCTCACCCTACCATCATCCACTGTAAAATTGCAAACAATGGGATGCAACCTCTGTGTTTGTGAAATGTCTCAGGCCAACCAATATATACAATGCAAGAGCCACAAACAATGTTATTTCTGAAGTTCCAGATATTTTCCCTTGAAGTTCTTCAAAAATTCTTTTCCTGCTGAAGAGGAGACAAAACAGGAAGCCTCTGCTGGATCATAATTAACCTATATGTCTCAGTTTTGTGAAGATGTTTCCTATATTTCTGTGGTGTAGCATATCTGTGACATTTCTAGCAACACTTGTTTATCATACATTGAGAAAATTTCAGTATAGGCAGTTGTTGCGTTCTTCGGAGTGGCTCGGAACTGGGTGATGTGCTCCATGAAAGGAGAATCATAGCATACTTATGAAGCTGTATGTGAACAGCTCAAAAGACTTCAGTATACCTGTACAGAAAATAGGTTTTCGAGAGTGATTGGTGAGCTTCATGCATTTAAGAATCAAATACATCCAAATTCTGGCCACAGCTTTGTAGGGATGATAAGAATTTTGTTTCCATTTGGAAACTGCTCAAAAATGCTCCATTTGCACTCCTGAACATGAACACAAAGGGAGCCATTTCTTCAAAAATATTTGCAAATTCTGAAACGTGTTCACATTCACAAAAAGTACACTTGAAAAATGCACAACTATCTCAAAATGCACAACTTCTCCTAAAGAAGCAACAAACAGGTTGCAAAGGAGATCAGGGTGAGTCAAACTGAGCTTTGAAGTAAAAACTGGAGAATTTCACCGAGCATCCCAGGTTCTTATAGCCCTGTTACTTGTTCATTGAATGTGGGGTGCCTTGAAAATTAGGAAGGTTTTTATTCCATTAGTACATGCAACAATCCTGTCCTGAAGGAAAGAAAAAGACAATGCTTAAAAAGCTGGAGAAACTTATTTACTAGGATTAAAGTTCAACAGCCAGAAAATGTTCACATGGAATTTCTGGTGTCACTTCCATGGGACTTATAAAGTTTGGTTCGTCTCTCAGATGATATAGCATTTTTAACTGGTACACACCAACTGAAGCCTGATACAAAAGACATGTACATAGAATTAAATATTTTTGAGCCAAAGAGTTTGTTTTGAGGAAGCAGGTTCTTCTGACCAGATGAAGGATGCCCAACCTTCTAGATGGGCTTGCACTGTCTCTGAAGGCACAGCTAGCAGGTTCATAGCTTAAGGGTCCTCCCAGACCCATCTTTGTCACTTGATGCTCAGGTGGCCTCAGTGACACTTAGGTCACCTCTCTCAGTTTCAGCTGGTGACCCAGTTAGGCTCCTATCTAGACTAGGATAACAGGGCTTCAGTAAACTGTTTTCTTGTAATCTCCAGTTAGATAATTGCAATACACTCTACATGGACCACCATTGAGACTGCTTAAAGGCTGCAGCTTAAACAAAATGCAGCAACCAGATTTACCATAGAATAGTAAAGTTAGAAGGGGCCATTTGGCCCTGGCCTCTTGGCAGAGCAGCAGAGGCACCGGCTGGGAGAGAGGCTGAGTGGCCAGGAGACTGGCAAAGGCAAGGGAGGAGCAGGGCAGGGGAGCAGAGGGCCAGGAGCAGCGGAGAGGAAGGGGGCGGGGCCAGAGGGGCTAGAGGGGCCAGGAGGAAGCGGACAGGTGGGGCCCCCGGCCTGAGGGACTGATAAGGCTGTGTTCAGCCACTGCAAGCCCTTTTGGCCCTGGCCTCTTGGCAGAGCAGCAGAGCAGCATAGGCAGAGGCTGGGAGAGAGGGCTGAGTGGCCAGGGGACTGGCGAAGGCAAGGGAGGAGCTGGGCAGGGGAGCAGAGGGCCAGGAGCAGCGGAGAGGAAGGGGCGGGGCCAGAGAGGCCAGAGGGGCCAGGAGGGAGCAGAGGGGTGGGGCATCGTCCCTTGTCTGCGTCCCTTGGCTGCAGCCTGGGCTGTCCGGAGACTCCCTTCCCTAGGACACAGAGGGGGCTTTGTTTTGTTTTGTTTTCTTGTTTTCCTTTCCTTTCCTTTCCTTTCCTTTCCTTTCCTTTCCTTTTCTTTCTTTCTTTCTTTGTTTTTTTTTTTTTTTGGTGTTGTGCTGTGCTTTGCTTTGTTTTTCCTCCAATTTAAATTTAAGTTTATTTTATAAATTTAAGTTTATTTTATCCTTGTGTATGTGTGTGCGAGTGGGTGAAGAACAGAGTGGAGCGTCTTGTTCGCTCTGGGGGTCACCAGCCACTCCTGGTGATCCGTGTGGGCACAAATGACGTGGCCAGGCAGGTGTGGTCAGGATCACCAGGGACTTCAGGGAAGAAACTCAGGGAGCTGAAGGCCCAAGTGGCCTTCTCGTCAATCTTACCTGTCCGGGGATTTGGGCCAGGAAGGGACAGGAGGGTCTCCGAGGTGAACGACTGGCTTAGGGTGTGGTGCCAGAAGCAACGCTTCAGGTTCCTCAACCACGGCACTCGGTTTCTTGCCAATGGACTTCTGGCAAGGGACGGGTTACACCTCACCAGGATGGGGAAAAGGTCCTTTGGAGATGCTCTAGCGAGCTTCGTCCGGAAGACTTTAAACTGAGCCGGAGGGGGGGGGGGTTCAGGTCCCCCAGAAACATGTCTACACTGAACCTCCTGTATCTTTCTTAAATCTTGGTGCTCAGAACTGGACACAGTATTCCAGATGAGGTCTGACTAGTGAGGAGTATAGGGAAACTACTACTTCTCATGATTTGGAAGGAATATTCTGTTAATGAATCTCAAAATACCATTAGCCCTTTTTGCAGCTGCATCTCATTGTTGACTCATATTTAGCCTGTTGTCCACAAATAACTCCAAGATCTTTTCTTTTTTTCAGTTCTGTTGAGCCACATATTGCCCATCTCATACTGATGCATTTGGTTTCTTTTCCTAGGTGGACAACTTCACACTTGTCCCTAGTGAATCTCATTCCGTTGCTTTCAGCTCAGCATTCAAGTTTATCAAAATCACCCTGGATCTTCCTTCTGTCTTCTAGGGTGTTTGCTATCCCACCCTGTTTTGTATCATCTGCAAATGTGATTATCTTTCCTTGTACTTCCTCATCTAAATCATTAATAAAGATGTTGAAGAGCACTGGGCCTAGGACTGAACCCCGTGGCACCCCACTAGTTACCTCCCTCCACTTCGAGAAGGTGCCATTGACGAGCACCCTTTCTGTCTGATTTAGCAGGCAATTTTGGATCTACCTAATAGCTTTCCATCTAGTCCACTTTTTGCTAAGTTGCTTACCAGAATGTTGTGGGGCACTATGTCGAAAGCTTTGCTAAGGTCAAGATAGATTATGTCCACAGTGTTCCCTCTGTCTATTTGGAAGGTTACCCAGTCAAAAAACGAGATTAAATTAGTCTGGCAGGATTTAGTTTTGATAAATTCATGTTGGCTTCTATTAATCACTACATTTTCTTCAAGGAATTTCCAGAATGATTTTTAATACTTTGCTCCAGGATTTTTCCAGGGATTGATGCCAATCTTACTGGTCTGTAGTTCCCAGGTTCAGTTTCCCCCTCCCCCACCATTTTTTATTTTTTTATTTTTTTGGAGATGGGGAAAACGTTAGCCCTTCTCCAGTCATCTGACACGTCTCCTGTTTTTCAAGATTTATCAAAGACAATAGCCAGTGGTTCTGAGAGTTCCTCCACTAGCTATTTTATGACTCTGGGATGGAGTCCATCAGGCCCTGGAGATTTGAATGTGTTTATTCTATCTAGGTATTCCCTGAACATTTGTCTGTCATTCTGGGCTGCCATTTCTAACTCTTATCTCATACGTTCCCTTTGTTTTAGATTTCCTTGTGTGAGAAGACTGAGGCAAAGTAGAAATTGAGTGCCTCTGCTTTTCCTTGTCATCTGATACCTGCGACCTGCTTCCACCTCCTATACATGTTCTTTTTCCCTTTCAGGTTGTCATGTAACTTTTTGTGGAGTCACATGGGCTTCCCCTGTCATCTTCTATACTTTTTCAACGTATGTTTTAAATTTCAGATGGACATTTTGTGCCATTATATTGTATGTGCATTTTATTTTTATGAATTGTTGTTAACCACCCAGGAAGGTTTTGTTATTGGGCACTACAAAAATGAAACACACAACAACTAGAAGAGAACAAAGCTTTTAGTACATCCATACTAATGTCCTCTCATGGTTATCTCAAGCCTTCTTTGTTCCACAATTAAAAATCATTAATTTTGTTAGTACCATTGTTAAACAACCGGGCATTAGAAATCCTTACTGATCTACTGCAAATCAACAAAAGACATACCAGTAGAACTAGATTTACTGTCAGCACACCCAACAATAGAAAATAATAGTATTTATTATTATCACAATGCAGTAGTTCCAGAAGTGGTGTCTATGAGCCTGCAGGTTCACATTCTTCCCTTTACACACTGTTCCCCCAGTCTCTCCCTCCCCCCACCCCACACACACAAACAAACAAACAGTGATTTAACATTGATTCCAGTACACTCTTTCTGGGCAGTAGCTATAAATAAACTTTCTTATTTAGCAATTTAATCATTCAGTTGAAGACATCACTCAACAAATCTCCAAACTCCTTTGCAGGCTTTTGTAGAAACTCTTGAATTACATCCTGGGGATTCGGTGACATTAGATTTAGACTTTAAAGCTTACATCAAGGCAATAAAATGAATCCTGAGAAAGAGAGAGAGAGAGTAATTAGCAGTTGTGATACTGTTCATCATATTCTGTAATTGCATTTTTAGCTTATTATCCACTTTACAATAAAAAACAAAGGCAACTTGCATTCCAATTTTTTTCAACATAAGCAACTCATTTAAAATAGAGCAGTCATATCTGAAACATACCTAAAATTTAACAAAGGGTTGATTAGCATAAGGTTAAATGGGATTATGTGCACTTACTAGGCAGTATTCAGATTAAATGGGACACAGAGCACAGGAACACAACCTCATCTATTGCTAGAAGTAAATGCTGCCTCTCATTTTTATTTTCAGTCCCATCATGAATAATATAATTCTGCTTTGTTTACATATTCCTTACAAGTCACCTGGGTTTGCTCTCTTTCCACTTCATCTCTCTCTCTCTCTCTCTGTCTCCTTCTTTCTGAAGAAAAACAATTCTGAGATCTTTTATGATTGAGAACTATTAGAACAAAACCTAACAGTAATATTAAATATGGAAAAGTTGTTAAAAATGTGCTAACACAGTGAAATCCAAAAAACGAAGGTGTGTGAGATGCATATGAAATGACTTTACACATGTCCTTCAGAAAAGTTTAATACATAGTCAGGTCACATTATTGCACATCAAATTCTCTGGGCCTCTGGCTGCCAGTAGCAATTATCTGTAAAAGAACATGTTTTCCCTAGTGACTAGCTATCGGGGGTTTCTGAGTATACCTAAGCATAGCCTTGAGCAAGACTCCTACAGGGAATACAGTATTTGGAATACAGTATTGCATTTGGATGAAATATCAAGGTTTTGGTGCAATATGTCTAGATCTGTTTGTACATCTGCTTGAACATATTGATGTGTTTATCTGTTGACTTTAATTACATGATATAGCTGTATATAAATATAAATAGTTCTCCTGAGTCTCTACCAAACTTTGACTAAGTTTTAAAAATACAATTTTTTGATTTCAAATATATATCTTCCTAAATATATGACATCATTTTACTACAACCTAAGGCCTGAGTTTACATTGTTAATAGTAATGAAACATCTGTCTGAGCTGATAAAACAATGGGTGTCTGATCCAGAATGTTGAATCATTTGATTAATTCACCTCTGCTCAAACATCTCTTCCTTTTATCTTCTTATGATATATTGTCCCTGAGCCCAAGAGTGAGAAGGCTAGAAGCTTGCTGACAACAACTCCACCATTAATGTGTCCAACTTCTCATGGACATCAACATTCTATAGTACTCACAATTCTATACACCGATTCATTATGCAACCCTTCATCAGGATGCCATGCATCAGAGAGAGTTTCAGTGTGGCCTGGAGTGGCTCTGGATGTGATTATGGGGCTGAGTGAGAGAAGAAGAAAGGTTTTATCAGTGGGGAAGGGGAAGGGCACGGGAACAGGCAACTGCTACTTATGCAGAATTGTACCAACAAGTTACTACATTGTGAATGTAAACAGAGAGGGATTCCAGGTTAACAATAGTGTAGGTAATGAAGATTCAACTCTGTTGGACACAATCCAATTGAAATACATCCCCGTGCCAACATATTGTGTTGTAAGCCGCCCCGAGGCTTCGGCAAGGGGCAGCATAGAAATGTAATAACAACAACAACAACAACAACAACAACAACAACATAGGAAGGGTAAGAGCCAAGTTCAATTTGAATCTGTGTCACTAAACACATCACCAGCAGCATCTCAGTTTTAAATTGCTATACAGGAAGAAATAAAATACATGTTGTATACTTATAGTGATTTGAATTGCCTGTTTTATTGTATCTAAGGAAAACCATGTGAGCTGGATTCTGATGCTACCCGTCTGTGTGCTCCTTATAAAGGAAGGTTAACAAGAACAATGAACTTGTTCCAGGGTTTGCTGAACAGGTTAAGTTTGCCTGAGAACAAGCTTTGCTTTACCTTGAGGTACTAGAGCCATTACATACCCAGTTGCCAGACATTTCCCATTGAGAATGTGTATTTTCTT
The DNA here is from genome assembly GCF_004798865.1 of Varanus komodoensis. Classification (NCBI taxonomy): domain Eukaryota; kingdom Metazoa; phylum Chordata; class Lepidosauria; order Squamata; family Varanidae; genus Varanus; species Varanus komodoensis. The sequence goes on from NW_025335641.1 coordinate 3,426,836, forward strand.
ATCCATATGTCCAGTTTAAAACAGGGCCTGTTTGTGCATTAAAGGTAAACGGTGGCAATTACCGTATTTTTTGCTCTATAAGACACACTCCCCCCCCCCCCCGCTCAAAAGTAAGGGGAAATGTCTGTGTGTCTTATAGAGTGAATGTGTGTGTGCAGTAAGTCTGTCAGATGTGCAGCCCATGGGGAAGTGATGGGGAATGTGCCTGTGATTATGTGCCCATTTGATTCAGAATATTTTTTTCTTGTTTTCCTCCTCTAAAAACTAGGTGCATCTTATGGTCAGGTGCATCTTATAGAGCGAAAAATACGGTATTTAAAATTAAACTCTACAATCGGTTCAGTTAGAGTAGACTAATCCGTCATTGTAATGGCACGCAACAGCTCTCCGCAGATGCAAAAGCAGGCGAAGCCCTCTGCTTCCCACAACCCCCTTTTCTACTTCTATTTCAGAAGGGATGCTCTTGGGATGGAGCAGCTAAATTCATGCGTTTTGGCTTCCTGAACCCACTAATGCCCGGGCCTGGTGGCATGGGGTCTGCAGATGATGCAGCCTGGGCATCATGTGTCTTTTGCTAGACAATCATGCAGGGTGGCCTGCTTGTTGGCAGCCACACTAGATCCTAGAATTGTTCCTAGGAACTGGACATGTCTGAGACTTGTCCTTCCCAAAGTGAGTTCAAGGACAAGACATAAACTGAAACATGCAAGATGGGGATTTATTTATTTATCTATTCTTTTAAAAGCTTTTCTAATCCATCCACTACAAATGTCTCTGGACAGCGTACAAAAATGAGTAGAATAAAACAAATACCATAGCATCTGACAATTGATATACTAAAACCCCAGTAAAAATCAATTAAACATTAAAATAGCAGGAAAATAAAAGAGGTTTTGCCTGATGCCAAAAAGAATATAACGTCGGTGCCAGGCAAATTTCTCTGGGGAGCATATTCCACAGTCGGGGTGCCACCACAGAGGAGGTCCCCCTCGAGGTACTCACCCTCCTAATCTTCAAGGAAGGCTCCCGGAGCAGGACCTCCATCTCAGATCTCAAGTGACAGGAGGGCACATAGGGGAGAAGGCGCTCCTTCAGGTATCCTGGACCCAATCCATTTAGGGCTTTATAGGCCATAAGCAGCACCTTAAATTGGGCCTGGACTTCAATTGATAGCCAGTGTAACCAGAAGAGGACTGGTGTTGTATGCGAAAACCGGCCAGTCCCCATAAACATCCTGGCAGCTCTATTCTGAGCCAATTTAAGTATCCAGACTATGTTCAAGGGCAGCCCCACGTAGAGCTCATTACTCTTTTATCCTTTGCCTTTTCAACATATGTATTTGCTTGTTCTTCTGTCTACTTCAAAAGCTGCTGAAGAGTCTTACATAAATTATTTAGAACCCTAGGCCTTCTTTGCCCGCCTTACAATACCTATAGAATAAGTGCCATTGATGAATTTGCACCTCAGATTCCTAATCTGTATGCCCAATCAGAGGTACATGGTAACAGGTGAACCCCAATTTTGGGGACTGACCAGATTTTTTCACATGTGTCTACACAGAGGGAGGCAACCAGGAGGGGGTCCTTACACAAATCTCTCCACACATTCAATAACGCCCCCCCCCACCCCCAGGATCATGCTCAGCATCCCCACTCCCAAGTCATGAGAAGGTCCAAACAGAGCAGGATGTCTGAGCCCAACAGGCTGGGCTTCTTGCCATGATCAGGAACCCCGAATATACAGGTTTCCCCATCTGAGCATACATAGATAGAGCCTCCATTCAATTCAGAGCTTCATGCGAATGAGCAAAGGTGTGCATTAGGCAAAGCGGGTGCAAACCCATCACACATATTCTTGGAACATGAAAAAGGTGTTTCGTTTCCCCTAATTTTGACCTTTGTATGCCAACTGGTCACCCCAAGTCTGAGCCAGAGTTATAAGAGGAGAAATCTCCATAAATTTAGCCTTCTCCTGCAACACAGCTGGAAAATACAACCACGCTCCCCTTCACGCTCTGCAACGCCAACAATAAATAGATTGTTTTGCAAAAATATTTTCATGCAATGACATGGTAACCCTGAGTAAAATATTATAGGCATTTCTATTACTAGGCATACTTTTTAATGGCTACAAAAGTTAATATTCCCATAGTTTTGATTAATCAAAGTTTTTGTAGCTCTGGCAAATTTAGCCCCACGTGGCTGCTTTGGAGTGCCCATGTAACACTAGAAAAGTGAAATGTGACAGAGACCTCCATGATATTTTGGTTAGTGAACTGGTTGATTGTAGGTTACACCATCAGCTGGATTCTCAGCTGATGGGGAAACAGTGCTCAAAACGTGCATATCTGTAGTTCTTCAGATTGCAAGGGCATTTCCAGCAGAGTTCTTCTGGCCTCCACCACTTCAGTGCTTTTTAAGGGGTTTAGATGAAAGGGAGGAGGGAATCTCTATCAAATTTTCCAACTTAATTGGGAGGGATCAGTGCACTTTCCAAGCATCCAAGACAGATGTCAGGCAGAAAAAACCAACAACGTTGGAATTACCTTTATAGAATGAGGTAACGTACCAAAATGCAACAGAAACAAATCCAAAGTTTGGACTAGTTAGATTGAAAGACGTTCTTGCAACTCCGTAATTCTATGATTTTATGCATTTTTAAATGTAGAGAGTGTTCATTTTCACTTCTAACCAAATTCACACCATCCCAAATGCTTTTGCTGCCTTCCTTGCTGAATTTCTGCAAATAGATGCCATTTATCTGATTGGATTCCTGTCTCATCTTTCTACATATTACAGCTAATTAGAACCCCCTGTTGAGAAACAGTCCACTGATAGAAAAAGCAGTTAGATAAGATCTACATTAACAAATGTAGTTCATTTAATATCATTTGTGGTGCTGCATTATTAATAATATATAATTACCATGGGCAGGCTAGGAGGGAGAGAAGAAAACTATTCTTTAATTTCTTGGCCTTCACAAAGCAGAGGTATATTTGACAAAATAAAAGAGTACTGCTCCATAGGTAGCCATCCATCAAAAAGCTTTTGTGTGTCAAACTATTTTATTAACTTCTTACATTGGAAGAAGACTTATATTTCTTCTTCTTTTTCTTCTTTTTCTTTTTTAAAGCTTCTTCTACTCTTACCAACACTACAACATCTGGAATGAGAACAGTTCTTCTTTCACTCAGAGGGCTTCAAATCTAGGAACTTTTTCAAACATGAAACTACATTGCATGGAGATCAGTTATATATATTGTAATGCATGGAATGTGGGGTGAAAGCTTTTCTTGCTGCAAGTCCTCGGATTAGGAATCTGCAGCTCATATCCGCTGCCTGATCCATGTATGAGGAATGGCAAAAAGAACTCGTGCCTTGCTTCACAGAAATGATATGCATACTTATTCCGGAACGGAGATGAATAGCCATTTAGGAAGTTGTGGTGCATAAAGTTATCATGTTAGATGCCACAAAGGTGTATAGTATAATCTCATGTATGGTCTAATTTATTACTAACTGCATTATTACCAGTAGTGATAGTACCTCTTACCAATCTGAAGAAGAATCCTTATAAAACTCCAATATTAACATTTAACATAAGCTAGCAACAACCATATTATTGTCCTCTATTCCATTTTATCCTTACAGCAACCCTGGGAGATAGGTTAATTTAAGAGATAGTAACTATTTGTTTATTTATTTATGTATTTTTAGCTTTTTAGTCCAGCCCATTAACCACAAAGCTGCCTGGGTGGATTACAAACAAACACCCAGTTAAATTCATAGATTTGGAAACTGAACATTTGCCCCGCTGCCACCGCGCCCAGTCCTAGGCCAACACTCTAGCCAACGGTATAGTACATCTAGTGTTGCAGGTTTTGAAGTGCTGGATGATGATGATGATGATGATTTTATTAGCAGGGTTGATGAAATTAGCTGCCTTGCTCCCTCCCTCTTTCTGTTTCATGAAAGCTTAGCTGAGGAGAAATGGGTTTTGCTAGCAACAATATTTCATTGTGAGTGATTGCTGTTTTCATGCAAGGTAGCTTGAGGCAGATTGATCTGTATGGAGAACAATTCACATAGGGAGAAAACATTTTCCACTGGGGGTTCATCAGGATCCCTGTGCTCATTTCTTCAGAAAAGCCTTGAAAATGACTTGTCTCACTGCTTGTCCTTTAAGTAGGGGCCACTGATATCTTTATTGTTAACGCTTAATTAGGTAAGCTAGTTATTTTCATCAACAATTAGCAATCTATATTTTCAATGGTGTATTGTATCCATTTTGCATTTTTTTCTTGTCTCTCTTGTATGTTGCCTGGAGAGGATTCCACCCTTAAAGGCAGCCTGGAAATATTTGTTTGATATAGCGATTGCTTTGCCAAATACCTGTTCCTAGTGGAAAAGTTCTGGACAAACAACAAAAGTTGTTTGTTGTCATTGAGGTTAAATATTTCTCCCTCATGCTGGGAAAAAGAAACTTCCTGGAGACTTGGAGCTGTACTTGCACACGGCTTGGGCACATGTCATGCCCCTTTGTGTTTCTTTCTTTTACAATCTGTTTCCATTCAAGATCCAGCGTTCTAACCAGTAAATTACCCTCGGCCAGCTCACTATTCTAGCACTGTGAGCTGATCTTTAAAATTGGGTATTCAATGTACTGCTGCTGCTGCACATCAGTTTGTGTGTGTGAGCGAGAGAAAGGAGGAAGCATTTTTCGACTTTCGTGGGAGCATGGTTCCTGGGCAGGTTATGCTGAGTGCATGCACCTCGGAATATGTGGTACACCACTGACTCCTTGCCAGTTGTCCTCACCAGTGTCCTGCAGCCATTGCCCAGGCTGCCTGGAGATACAGGAGGTTTAGTCCAGCAGATCTGGAAAGCACAAACTTGTTGGAGACTGATCTAATCGCTGTGCTACACTGACTATGCATTGGCAAGTCTCTGGCTTGAAACTTGCTTCTGCTATGAACATCTCAGGAGGCCTTAGACAAGCTCCTCCCTTTCAACTTCCGTCCTGTCTCTGTGATATGGAAAATACTTCTCACCTTACATTGCATACTGCAAAATACTATACAAAGGCTGAGTAAGTGTTAAGGAAGGAGACCATGGGGCTTGATAGCAAATATCTGCTACTCAGCAGAGATCCAGAGAGGGAGCACTCATGTGCTGCTATCTCTACACACATTCGAGCAAAGCTTGAGTAGAAGACCACTTCAGACTTTCTCCATCAACTGAAGGGTGAGACTTCTGTGTATCTCCACATTTCCTCTCCATATATAGCCCGTGAGTGAGCAGGCTGAATGCCTGTGCAGGACTTTAATGAAATCAAGTTCACCTCAACCTAGAAGCAGTCAGAAAAAGTTGTCCTTAAACCAGATTATAATGACTCTTCAAGTAGTGCTACCAGGCACCAGCTGGTAAGCAGAAATCTGCTGCTATGTCATCAACTGTCACATCTGTCACACTGTGCAGAACAACGTCCACTGTTGCCTGGACTTACATTAGGGTCCCCCATTTCCCCCAAATGTCCCCATAACAGCAGTGCTATGCACCATGTATCAGAACCACCAAAAGGGGCTTTGGAGAAAAGGGAAATGGGAGCTGCCAGTTGCTAGGAGGAGCTCCAGGATGAAATGGTGGGTTTGGACCCAGCCCCACCAATACAGTCCTCTCCAAATTGATTTATCACGGTGACTCCTTCTTAAGTATCCCTTTAATGGAACAGTAAAACCATGTGTGGAAGGAGGGTAATTGTGCTCAGCACTATGGGGAACCCTACCATGAGCCTTCTGAAGGGAAGGATGGGATACAGACACAGTCAAAAAAAACCAATTTGTCATTAGTTTCCACTTTGAACTCCAACATCTAAAATACATTAGCATGCAGGTGTACGTCTTATTTTCCCTTATTTATGTGCGATTTTTCCCAGTGAAATGCCTTCAGGGTGGGGTAAAGGGAACAAATTGTATTTGAAGCTAGCAAAGTCTAGTTGTCATGCTGCCATCATTACTTCTCTTCCTGCTGGAATGCAATTGTCTGACTCAGTTGCTAATTATTTTCCTCTATCATACATAAGCCAAGCTACCCTGTGTGTGTGTGTGTGTGTGTGTGTGTGTGTGTGTGCGCCCTGCAGGTTTGTACCTTGCAATAGAAATGATAAAAGTAGTTGCACATGACCTTGCGACCAGCCATGGGAGAATGATATATTTTTGTACCAAGAGTGAACATCCTCAGCAGACTGAGCTCCACACTACCATCAGACTGAGCTCCATGTCTGCCCCTCCCTAATCTACTCCCTTGACCTGCCTTAGCTGCAGACCCTTTAAAAAAACTGATCTTCTAAAAATATGTTGCTTCTGGAGCGGTGCCCTTTCAACATGACCTATACTATTTAACAGCGTTAAGGCCAAATCCTCTCGGCTCCCTCAGTGCCACCCCATTGACTTGGGTCCTTGCAGTCGTTACGAGGGGGTCACAAGCAGCCATTCATATCCACCCCTCCTCTTCAGTGGCGCATATCTTGCTGAACTCTCTAATTGAGCGGGGCTTTTCTCTATCAGGATAATGTATTCAGCACATGTAGATCACTCTCTCACCTTCTCTCTCAGAGAACAGTTCTTCCCTTGTGAACTCAAGTGATTATCCTGGCTGAAAATCTCAAAGTCTTAGTCCCACATCATGCTTTTCTTTCCCCTTCTGTATATTTGCTGTAGACACATCCTCGTCTGTTTTTAGGTGTGCATTGTTGAAACTTGCTGTCCTTCACACATCGTACTTCATGATTAAAAACAAAGCAGCTTCTGTATCCTTTCTGTCATATTATCTCTTAGCCTCCAGTTTGGATTTCCCTCATTCTCCACCAAGGGTCCTTATGGGTTTTAGCTTGATCACTTTGTCGCCTCTTGTTTTACAAAAATAGGCTACTAGGTATCCCCTTTGTTTACAGGACAGGCCACCTAAGAGCAGTGTGCCCAGACTCCATCTCCCAGAGGGCAATGCACCCAGATGAGAGCAACGTTCCCTGCTTTTGAAAGGCAAAATTCTGGTACGGTTCTTTGGGTGGGACCAGGTCTGACTATCTGAGTCCATCATGATTGAAGCCAATCCCTAACTACACTTTCCAAGCACCCAAGGCAGACCCCAGCAAAGGACTTCCGGATGCCCACTTATCAATTATACCCTTCGCTCCTGAGCAAGTGCAACACTATAGGTTCTGTGGGAATATTTGTTTACTTGGAGAGTTTCTGATGAACACAATTTCACAGGATGGATCTCTTCTTATTCACAATTATATAACAGACAACATGAGCAATTATAGCAACAAAATGCTACAACTTGTGCACCCAAGCCCTCAGCAACAGCACTAGCACAGACTTTGAATAGCCAAGTTCAAGTGTCCTTTTTAAATACAAATTCAAGCAAGAATCACAGTATTTTCCTCAACTGGGTTGAGTATCCATAACAAAGAATCTGCTCCACATGCAGAACCTTCAAAACCCAGGACCAAGTTGGTAAGGGCCTTAGGAGTCTAAGTGGCAACAGCAGCTCCTACCTTTTCAGCCCTTCCACTCCTTCTGACTCAAATCCATTACTCACAGCCCTGCTCTTTCTTAGTCCCATCCCTTTGGGCTGATACTTCATAGGGTTGCAGAAGCAACTGCCCAGGGTCTTTTCCAGTTCAGACAAAGACCTGTAGCAAATAGGCTCAAATCCACCTATCCGTTAAGGCCACCCATTGAGGGAGAACACCCCACGTCCCTTATTGGAATCTGTTTACCCTTGCAGCCCAAAGAAAGTGATGAAGACACGTTGTGGCAACAAAAGCCTCCTCTTGGGCAGCAGCTACACTCCATCTGCGGGAGGACAATTATGCTCTCGCTACCACCACACCTACCTTTCCTGGGCCCACACAACCAGCATTGCAAGAACGTGCATAATTATCTCAAAAAGTAACTACACATGTGCCAAACATTGTGAGGCCATGCAGAGCACAATGAGCCATTAGGACAAAAAAATGGCAGTGCTTACAGCTGCTTTTTATGTGGTGGGGGACTTATCCCCCCTTTGAATTTATTGTAAATATACTTTTCTCTTACTTTGTTAGAACCGATGATTGAAACAAGTAAACAATATTCAGACTTTTCATGATAATAAAATAGTTCAGATGCCATAAAGAACTGTTGTATCTATGTAACTGTGTCTGCTATTTAAAAAATATTTGCAACAGCAAAAATACAAAGTAAAGAATTTTCATCTAATAAAAATATTTCATCAAGCAAAGCATAACATGCAGTATTAAAACTAATATTAGCGACATTTCATATATCTTGGCAGAGACTAGGGAACAGGCTTTCTTTGAACTCCACTGCCCTTTTATTAGATTTTTTCCAGAATTAATTTATTTCCTTGTATTTCTCATTATGTTTTTATTGCATTTGATGAACAATAGTGGAGCCTAATTTAACACCTGTAAATTCCCAAGGACACTAATGAAAGATTGCGCACACTATTGGGTAAGTGTCTAATTCACATCTGAGAGGTTGTGAGTTCAAATCCTATTAGACTTGTATGTATTCATGTTTCTATTAACTTCTTTCCCCCATCAGTATGATATTAGATTTAATCAATTCTTTTCAAATATTTCCAAAATTAAAAGATACAGCTACCAAAGGAATAAATGCTACAATAATAGATGTCTTGGAAATATTCACAGATTGACTGGGTAAACGGCGCCATCTCAGCATATGCCACAAAAGAGAAATGCCTAGATGGAATTAAATATATACTTCTCAGAGCTAATTTTATTAGATGTTAGGTATGTGAATAGAGCCTCCCCATGCAATGTTCCATGTGGCTTAGCAATACATATGTCATGCATAATTTCTATCAATCAACAATTCATTTGGTGTAACTATTCTTTTATCAAGCGATGTCTTTTCTCTCTATCTTGGACAGAAAGTCATCATGTAAGTTCCTGCATAACGAATAGCTCACTCTTCTGGCTTATGTCTTCAGTCAATCTCCTGCATATTCTTATTGCGTGAAGAGGCTCCCAGTCTTTAAAGGAACAGTGGAGTCACACTGCTGGCCATGCCCATGAATGGAGCATAGAAATCTGCAGAGACAAAGCCAGTGGCTGGGTTCAGACAAAGCAATTACCTACATCAAGTGTTACAGGTTGTTTTGTCTAAACCCAGCTGTACTAAAAAGACATGCCTTGTTGACCATGAAGAGATCCAGTGTTTGGTTTGAGGTTGTCAACTGTGAGTTGTTTACCATGGTTTTGTTATCTCAGTTGGATCCAGACAACACTATAAGCCACATCAAGCCAACAACACACTGTTTAACTTTCAGCCCTTGAGTGTGGGTTATTACATTATCTGCACCCCATCTACATTTATACAGTGCTATTACTGTGGGTCCTCATTCATGTGACTCTGCTGTGTCTACTGTACCTGGCAAAATAGGACTATTCTAGAGCAAGGTGGCATACAGATGGCAGACCAGACACCATATATCAACAAAATGAGAGGAAATGAGGAGGAAATTAGAGGAAAAGTGAAAGGAAAACAGTTAGCTCAAGAATAACAATTAACAAGGTTGAAACATGCAGATTTATTTTACCAGAAGAAAAGAATGCTTGAATAGTACACCAATCTGCTCACACTTAGATCAGCACAGCATCCCTAAATAACAATGACAGAGAGAGAGGAAGATAGAGGTGGTGAACTAGAACTCCTTTTACCTAACAAGGAGTAGGGAGGTTGCTAGGCAGCAAGCAAGGCAGGGCTTGGGAGGCTACCTGGAGCAGAAGCTTTGAACCGCAACAACCCAGAGTGGCCCAGAATGGGTAGACCCAGAGGAACTCAGGAGAAAGAGAAAGAAATAGTCAGAAAGGATATAGTTGCCTGGTTTCAGAGTGAAGGACGCAAAGCGTCCAAGTCTTGGTGAACTAGCCCAATCAAGCATGACGGCTGAGAGAGCAAAATATAGATTTTTACTCTCCAGAATAGTTTAATCACAAGTTCAAGAGTGACTGACCCAGAACATCAGTGCAGTACCCTTCTATACCTTTGCTGGCCAGGTAGTAGAGACAGGTTCATTGGTTTGAACTTCCTAGTGCGGATGATTGGTTCAACTGAATTCTGATGATTCCCACTCTTACCTGGGAGGTTGGGCTACCTGGGAGGCTGGCGCTTGGAGGCCTGGCAAAGGATTTTTCAATCCCTGCCTACGTGGTCTGGCTTTGGCTTCAGCAAGCTGCTACATGTACTGCAAGAATAAGGGGGGCACAAAGGGCCTTGCATGCTGGTCGATCACATTTGCTTGGAAATTCACAGAAGGCACAGGTCGCCCCCTGAAATACAAGTGCTTGGGTTACAAATTCAACCATAGGATAATCTCTCTGGATTATCTCTCCAAGGGTCTGGACACACTTGCGTGCCAAGTTGTCCACAAACACCCAAACTCTTGGCTTAAGAAGAGGTGCAGAAGTCTAGCTTTTCAGGTTGTTATTACAGCATCAAATTATTCAGAGTGTAATAAACACGGAGAATTTGGATCAAAGATGTAAATGTGAAGTCTCACTGAAACCCTTGACTAAAATAATGATGAAAGAGAAATGAAATGGAACTGAGGGAAAGGGAGGGAGGACAAAACTAGGTATGAACATGGATGGATACATAATTGTGCTTGATTCCAGAACCTGAAGAACCACACCAAACACCCTGATCTCCCAGGATGTCCATCAAATGAATCAGTCACTGGGATTAGAGTCAACAACTCAGAAAATGTGGCACAGCCTCCTGTAAGTTATGGCTCCCTAAGATTTAAGAATGTCCTCTGGAGGGCAAGAAGGCCATGGAGGCAAAGGCCACCTCTGTGTTCCTCTCACTCTGCAATGCATTTTAACAACTGATTCTAGGTGTCTAAGTGCAGCACTTTGGAGCAGGAAGGAAGGAAGCACGGGGATATGTTGTGTCCTGGTGCTACCAGTCTCTCCTCCCTCTTCCCCCAGATGCCCCTCAAGCCCTTCTCTGAGGTCACCCTTCCTATCTGAAAAAGCAGTGAGCACAGTCCTTTCCACAATGGCTGTGTGGAGGAGGTAGGAGGCAGAATCTGAAAATGGATCCCCCACTATGAGGTTGGAGATATTTTCCAACCTTGAAGCTAGGAATCTACAGTGGCCATCCAGATGCGGTCTTGCAGCCAAAGGATTGCACTTTAAACTAATTAAAATTAACTAATTAAACTAATTAAAGTTAGTTAATTAAGCTACCATATTTTTCGCTCTATAAGACGCACCTGACCATAAGATGCACCTAGTTTTTAGAGGAGGGATCCATGGAAAGCTTTCTGATAATCCCAGGCACATTCCCCATCACTTTCCCATGGGCTTCATTAAAAGACGGGTTGCCATTTGAAAGCACACACCAACCTGTGATTAACAGCTCTCACCTGCGCCGGAGGAGGGGGGCGGAGCAGGGCGCACCGAGTGCGTGCCGGCCAGGTGTGGTGCAGCCGGGCCGGCAGTGTGCCGGCGGTGGTCTTCCGGGTGGTGCAGCAGCAGCAGGTCTTCCCGGGTGGTGGGGGTACGCAGTCTGACTCTCTGTGCGGCCGGCGGGTTAAAGCCTGTGACTCCTCCTCCTCCGCACCACTCCCCCTGAGCGGCACAGCTCTCACCTGCGCTGGAGGGGGGGGCGGAGCAGCGCACACCAAGCGCGTGCCGGCCAGGTGGTGCCACGTAGTGCAGGCAGGCCAGCAGCATCCCGAGCGTCGGGCACACACACATTCGCTCCATAAGACGCACAGACATTTCCCCTTACTTTTGAGGGGGGGGAAAGTGGGTCTTATAGAGGGAAAAATACGGTAGTTAATTAAACTTGAATTAAAGCTAGCTGGCTGACTACACATTATGAAAGCCATGTTACCAAGATGTATAAAAAACAAAAGGAGTTCCGTGAGGAGCGTTTGGATGCTGCTGCAACCTGATTAACCATGTTGGGGTGACAATGCTTCATGGATTGTTGGCTGTGGCAGCGACGTATTAGACTTGTACGCCATGTCTCCCTGTGGGTGCCTACCCTTGACAGCAGCCAGGGTGAGGAAGCCATGCAACCAGCAGGCATTTCTGGCACGTGCCGAGAGCCCTGGTGTGCTTCCCTCTTTTTGTCACTGCAGCCAGCTCGCCTCGGTCTCTCGTTCCAATCTGCGCAGCAGTGGTGGTGAGACCAAGGAGCCGGAGTTGCCACTGCGTGCCCATTGCCCCCCCCCCACTGAAATAAACAAGCAGTGGCAACAATGGGACTGAGAGTGAGGAACCGTTGTAGCTGCGGTCAGGTGCCATGAGAAGGTAGGCGCACTGAGGTTTCTTCCTCAAACGCCTGGAGCCAGGACTACTTGCAACTTCCAAAGTGGGGACTGCTGTGCTGCCCCTTTTCGACTCCTCTTCACATGACAGATTATGGAAGGGGCTTTTCCTGAAGTGAAATAATACTATTGTTGGCTGTAATACTATGTGTGGAGACCATCACAAAGCACCAGTACAGCCCTCATTTTCTGCATGGAGGCAGGATGGGTGGGGGTGAATAAAACTAAGCTTGGGACATTAATGGATATGGACACAATCCACCAGGTAGAAATCTGGCACAGTGCCCCTTCAAAAGAACCCAAGCGGGTGAGAATGCCGTGCAGTACTCCCACTGGGTGCAGAAAAGATTGTCGAATGCTACTCCATTAAGGCCTATCAAAACCCTCTGCAGCTCTGTGCGTCTTGATAGATTGAGGCAGTAGCTGCTACACGAGACTTTGTGCTCATAAAGATTGACTGACAAACAAAGCTTTGTTCTCTTACTCTTTGGCAAAAGGTGGAGGGGGGGACAACAGGGGAAATTTTCAGGGTCACGGTCTTTATATTTTCAAAGTGCTCTTAAAAAATCTCTGGAGTCAGAAGGATGTCTGAAACAAATTCATGTTGCTGATCGCACATTCCATAACTGAAAGGGAAAAGGACTGAAACCTTGATGTTGAATGTCAAGATTTCTACCGGGAACCTGCTTCATTTTTATTTATTTTTTTTTAACCAACCCATCAGAAAAATTAAGAGCCATATACAAAACTTTTCGGATAAGACAATGACTACTTGTAGAATTAAGCCACTAAAATCTATCTTCCTGCCTTAGTCCATGCAAAAGCCTTTCCATAAAAGCTACTGATGCCATGCAACAAAGATACTTTCAGGTGTTTAAGGAATGGAAGATAAGATTTGCCTTATTAGTGGGGTAATAATATGTGCAGGGTATGCAGGTGGCACAATGGATAAACTGCTGGGCTGGCTGATCGAAAGGTCGTCGGTTCGAATCTGCACAATGGATGAGTTCCTGTTGCTCCATCCCAGCTCCTGTCAACCTTGCAGTTTGAAAGCGTGCAAATGCAAGTAGATAAAAAGGTACCACTTCGGTGGGAAGGTAACAGCATTCCATACACTTTGGTGTTTAGTCATGCCAGCCACATGAGCACGGAGACTGTCTGCAGACAAACGCTGGCTCCCTCGGCTAGGAAATGGAGATGAGCACTGCCCCCTAGAGTCAGGCATGACTGGACTTTAATGTCAGGAGGAAACCTTTACCTTTAATAATATGTGCATCATTTCCAGATGTACAAAGTATAGAATTGTTTGTTGCATTTGTATGCCTCCCATAGTCCAGGTGCTCTCTGAGCAGCTTGCAGTTTGCTTAAATTATTTCCGTATGCACTGCTCCCATGTTATTATAGATTTCATATAGGCTTGTCAAGGGTTTTCATCAATATTTGAGTCCAAGACACTAAACAGGGATTTGCCTTTAAAAGGGCAGTGGGGCCAGATCAGAGCTGCCAGCTCCAGAAAGAGAAATGAAAATACCACTCTAAAGTAGTGATTCCCAAAGTTGGTGGTACTGCCCCATGAGTGCCATGGAAATATCCAGGGTGATGGTGGGGGAAAGGGGGACATTAAGAGATTACAGCTAGTCCCTGGATTACGAACGAGCTGGTTACAAACAACCCATACTTACAAACACCCTGATTGCCATAAAAATCTATATGAAGATCTCATTTTTTAAAAAGCCATGAATATCTCTAGGGAACTGTGCAATCTGGTTGGAGATGCATCATCAGTGGTTGTGTAATAATTCCCTAGAGATATCCGTGGCCTTTTGTTAGAAATAGAGATTCCCTAAAGATTGTCATGGCTATCTCTAAAGAACTTTGTGAGTGCTCTCTAGGGAACTATGCAACGCATTTAGAGACACATCATCAGTGGCAGCATAGTTCCCTAGAGATAGAGTATTCACAGCTTTTCATTCTGCAGCATCAGCTCGAGCATATCCAAGCTAGTGCATTTTGGGACACATGTAGGATTTTTAGTTCCCCTTTGTTTTTTCTTTAGCATTTTCCCTTGAAACCAGGCCCTCAGCTGCTACAAGGCCATTTACGGTGAGAAAAAGAGGCCTACTTCAAGAAAGCAACTCCGGTGCTAATCCGCCCACCCCCACCCCCAGCAGCACAATCAAACCCTGGCTCTCCAGCACCAGGTCCCTCTCCATCATCATCAGTTATGTTACCTCAAGAATGTTCTAACCTGTTTTAAGAAATGTTTCTTTTATTTGTTTTTGTTTGTTTGTTTTTACAATACTGTAAACCTAAACACACGCATACAGATTCTCTCTTTCTCTCTCTTAAGTAGTGTAGTTACTTTCTTATTACTGTATTACTATCATTAAAACAATTTTGTTTTGTGTTTAAGATGTTTTAGTTAATACTTAAGTGTTCTATATTCACAGAAAGGTAAAATATATACCTATACTAAGACAACTATTTCGCTTAATCATGTGATCTGGCTTACGTACAAATTCAACTTAAGGATGTTCTCAAGGGACTCATCTATAACCCAGGGATTATGTGTACAGATTATTACTACAAAAGAAACAAAGAGAACAAAAAGGCAAAAGTTTGTAAAATAGGACCACTGAAGAGACTGCCTTGCCCCCTCCACAGCCCTACGAGCTGCCATTCACTGCAGTTTCCCCCTCCAGATGCCCTGGTGAAAACAGGAGAGGGAGAGGCCGGGCAAGCTATGACACAGAAGCAGCATGCTGAGCTGGGACCCCCCTCCCTGCAGGTCTCTGAAGTCAGCCAGAGCCTGTTATCCTCACCTGCTTCCCCATCACTGCTACTGCTGCCGAGGATTGCCAAGAAGACTGCCCCACTCCCTGTGGCCCCACAAGCTGCCATTCACCATTGTGCAAGCACAGGGTATTCAATAGGTACCATAACCCTAGCATCTCTAATATGAAGAAAGTGGTGTGGGAGAACTAGGGCTGTCACCCAAGAGGAAGGGGGGGAGCAGCCTGAAAAATTGTGGGGAGCCCTGCTCTAAAACAGGGGTCTCCAACCTTCTGGAGACCATATTAGAGTGCCCAATGTCTAAAGAGGGCCACACCTTAAATCAAAATGTAACAAAAGTATTAACCTACCTATTTAGATCAAAAGTAAACATTCAGAGGAATGAAGAAATGTTAACTTGAATGCAATCCAATTTGGAACAATAGTTTGCTGTGGAATACACTGCCTGCCAGCCGAGCCTCAATCATAAGAAGCAAAATGGCAGCCAGGGGGAAGGGACCATGGCTGGAGGAAAATATGGGGACCCAGAAGCTTCCCTGCTAAGAGATTTCTCCTTCCCTCTCAACCCAAGGGACTCAGCGGCTCTTGCAATTACAGATGCATGAAAAAGACTAGCTGGAACAAGCAAGGCAAAAAGACAGAGCAACCAGTTCTTGTTGAGAAGGAAGAATGCCTTTGTCAGAAGCAGCAACCTCACCAGTAACCTTGAATGCCAATTGGAGGAGCCTTGATGGGTGGAGCCTCTAGAAATGTCCAGTATGCAAAACACTTTGTATCCTTTTACTCTCCTTTTCACACCTTTGTTGCAAAAGCAGGCCAAACATCTCCTGCACCCTTCCCCACAGCTGCTTTACCTTTTTCACAGCCTTATCTAGCCTTCAACATGGTGATGCATGGAGAAGAATGGAATCGGTACCTGAGCTCTGCTGGCTCGCAAAACACCCAGAAAGGAGATGGAGGGTGGAGAATAAGAGCAAGAGCGGGCTAACAGAAGGAACCATAGAGACCAGAACAGACAATGTTGCTATTGTGCTTTTTGTAAGAAAGGGCCAGGAAAAACAGCAGTATATGGTGCCACTTGAGCAGAAAGAGCAGTGTGGGTTCAGGGAAAATGCCTTGAGGGTGATAGCAGTAAACAAGCAGGTTGGAGGGCTGCACAGAAAGAGCTTGGGGGCTGCATGCGGCCCGTGGACCACAGGTTAGGGACCCCTGCTCTGAAGGGGTGAAATGTTTAGTTACTGGGTCATAAGTACTAGCCAAGTCACTAAGGCAAAGTTACTGGCAGTAAGGCTTTTAAGAAATTGAACTATGCTATTTCCCCCCTAAATTTTCTACTACTCAGCACTGGAATGTATCCCTCAAGATTGTACCTCAGGCAGAAAGAGGTTCTCCTAGGCAGTAGAATGCATGCTTCGCTAGCATGGCTCTTGATGCTTGCCCCCAAACCATCCTCCTTACGCCAGTTCTTCCATTATATCCCAGATTTCCACAGACCACTTGTACCACAATTTTTTAATATATATTGTATCTGTTGTGTTTTTCCCCCGGAGAGAGACTTGATTTGGTTTCAGGAAATGCTTTTTGGTAGAGAAGAATGGGGTACTGATCCCATTAGCTTCACCCCATGGAAGGTGGGAGATCTGCAGCAAGCAGCATCAAAGCCTCCTTTTCTTTTCTCCCCACCTCCATCTCCTTCTCCATGGATTAGTGACATTTTTGAAAGATGAGTTTATCTGTAGCTATTAGCTATGCTTGCTAAAATTACCCTCCATTTTCAGGAATGTGGACCCTCTGAATACGAGATGGTAGAGACAACAACTGAAGATCACTATCTCAATCAGGTTCTTCTTATGAGCTTCCAAGGGCACCTTGGTAGCCACTTCTGGCAA
>NW_025335641.1:3443991-3488520 GCF_004798865.1 Varanus komodoensis
TTGCCAGAAGTGGCTACCAAGGTGCCCTTGGAAGCTCATAAGAAGAAACTGATTGAGATAGTGATCTTCAGTTGTTGTCTCTACCATCTCATATTCAGAGGTTCCACATTCCTGAAAATGGAGGGTAATTTTAGCAAGCATAGTTAATAGCTACAGATAAACTCATCTTTCAAGAATTTCACTAATCCCTTTTGAAAGCCCATCACTACTCCTGAGGCAATGAATTTCATACATTAATTATATATTGTATTTTTAAACAAACAACTTAACTTTCTGTGAACCTAATGCCAAACTGTTCCGCTGGATTTAAACAGAAATCCTAATGTTTTGAGATTGAGGAGGGGGGAACATTCTATCTATTCAGTTTCCAAACACTGTTCATAATCTGGATTTAGATAGCCATCCCAACCTAAGGGCCCAGGAAGTTATGCGGTATACTTTCAACAGAGTATACAACTTGTCTTTGCACAATGGAAGCTAAAGCTGATGCACAGGTGGGTCTCCTTAGTGGGAGAGAAAGTGTTGCAGGACCATCCATATACCTGCATGTAAAACTTTTCCAGAGAAATGCCTGGATCCTGGCGGTAACCATGGAATTTAGCAGTTAGCTATGTGTACACAGACAGAAATTAGAGCGGAAGTAGAGCCATTGCACTGAAAAACTCCTTAATGTTTTTCAACCCTCCCCTTCCTCTTTTTGTGCTTACCCTGAATTTCCTTGGGATTGGAGAGAAAAATGGAAGAAAGCACCCTCTGCTTTCTTCCCTCACTATAGAGCCACCAGAAGGCTGCACCCTTCTGCTTCCCAAGAATAATATCAAGCCCAGGGGATGACCAACCTGGCCCATCAATCAGCCAGAGAAAGATCAATTACAGAGATCATGCTCCTCGCTCCCTGCCAAAAATAACATTTGGCTCCAGTTGACAGTTGCCCTGGGACTGCAAAGGTGAGCAGAAAGAAACTCCATCCATCCACCGATGAAACAAGAGCCCATTCAAGCAAGGATGCCAGCAAGGGAAGGTCAGCCGGCCCCTAAGCGCATTTAAACGTCCACGTACAGCTCACCCACCTCATTCTGGCCTCAAAAAGAGAACTCCTTCCTTTTCATTTCCCCTACACTCCCCTTCCCTGGTGTGTCTTGTCATTTTATTGCAAGCTGATGCGAGCCACTTGAGTGACAACAGTTGTCTGAAAACTGGCATAAAATGCAGTAAATGAATACATTTTTAGATCGTAAATCTGTGGGCAGGAACCGATGTCCTAGAAGCAACTTTTAGAATGAGGAGTGGGATAAAATCCTGTTTAAAAATAATTGTCCCAAGAAAGGGATAGAAATGCTTAGTCTTTGTTTTTAGATTTTTTACATAACCAAATCAAGAATCAGAAGGCTGCACACAAACCAGCCAAAGTCAAGCATGATCCTGTTCATGTTTCCTCAGGAGTAAGTCACACTGACTTCCACAGAATTCACTCCTTGCCCAGCATGCATAAGATTGCAAATTATATCTCAAGTTTTTCCAAAGGCAAGCACCTTCAGCCTGTGCCTATTTTCAGTCTGTTGTCCACATTTAATGCCATTTTTGCTCTACATGAAATGTAGGTGCATATTTTAATGATATGTGGTTTTAAAAGGCCCTCACCTCACATACAAATGAGTATCAAAGTCTTCAATTTAGGTTAATGGAATGGTGGCTCTCCTTTTCAAAGGCACATAAGAAAATATGAAGTCATCTGCTCCTGTGAATGTGTTTCACCCCTGGAAGCATTCACATCCATCACAGCCACTCCACTGCGACAGAGAGGCTGCAAAGTATGCGGAAAAGTCTTCTGGATACACTGGGAATGTCTGCCCATCCAAGGATTTTAGTTCCAAATGATCCGCCCAATCTGAGACATGACAAAATCCATAGTAACTCGGGTTCTGCAATTTGCTTTATTATCTTTATTTACAAATGAGCAATTTTCTATTTTACATAAAAGCATTGTCACTTTACTGTTAGCAGCAGCAGGAATAGAAAACAGCATGACACTGGGAGACGCCTTCAGGCGACACAATAGATGGACAGTTTGGAAAATGATGGCAAACACTGCTAGCAGAAAAATTAACAGCTCATAGTTGCATAATTAGAGGAATAATGAAACAAGACAACTCTTTACAACTTGGTATCCATTTATCTGATATGTAAACAGTGCGCTTTTGGTGTATACTCAGATTCTACTACACAGAAAACCATCTTGGACAAGAATGCTAATCTAGACTAAGAAATATGAACATAATTGTTACCTGAAATCTGGAAATTCTGTGAACAACTGAAATAAAACACTGGTATGGAGATGAAGATTTCATTTATTTGCAGCTATAATGTTTATGATTTATGTTGTGAAAGGTTTTGGTTTTCAGCATATACGCAAATGCACTTCACTATATACTCAGTGTAAATGAAAACAAGAAATAAGTCACTTGTGGCACAACTTCTGTGCATGTTTACTCAGAAGTAAGTGTCAGTGTATTCAGTGGGGTTTACTGTTAGGAGAGCATGCAAAGGATTGAAGGCAGGGGTAACAGAATTTTCCAACACCTGACAAAATATCTGAAAAGTAGGTCAGCTGCAGTAGCACTTGGCAGTTCCTAAAGTGGAAAATCTAGAATGTATTCCTTGGACAGAGAAAAGAATGCTGAAAGAACAACAGCCAGACACAAAGGTCAGATAGACGGCAGGGGAAATGGGACCACAGCATCCTCCGCACTTTCCACATCTCAGTTCTATCATTCTGAATCCGGATGTCATGAGCCTGCTGTATAGAAATCTAAGCCAAACATTCAAAATGCGTACCAGTTGTCAAGTTCTTTGAGAAGGAGGCCTCTCTAGGCTATGATGGAAAGCTGAAGGAGATACTGTGACTGATTCTGATGTAGTCATACAAACAACCTCTGAACTTGGTGATATTGAACATAGGAAAGCTGAGAGATATCCGAGATAGGGGAAGAATGGCTGGACCATACAAGCCTGCAGAGGGATCTGGCAGATTCTTTATCAAATAGTGACAGCTGATAGTAATCATTCTTAGGGAAGTTTATCAGGCTAAGCTAGAAAAGTCTTCCTAGCTCTTTTCTGAAAGGGGTCAGTGGAAAACTGGTTTACAAGTCATGAGAACGCCCCGGCGCTCACCTCACTGTCTGCCTCTTCTCCAGCCAAGGCACAGGGTGAGGCAGGCTGGTCATGAGTGGCAATGCCTGCCAGCAAGACAAACACATTTATCGGCCTGCCTATCAACCAGCTGACAGCACAGCTGCATTAGACGGAGTGTTAAGAAGCAGGACTGGAGCCTGCATGCACGGCAAGATGAAATTGTGGCTGGTAGGCAGATATGCAAAGCTGAGTGACTGACTCCTTGGAGCCTCAGTAAAGAGTTAAGGGCATGATCTATCCTCTCCGCATGGGCCACGTAGAGACAGGTTCCTGTCCGTGCCTCTCTGGGAGGTGCACGCCAGGTTGGGGGGTCCCAAGCGCAGACCATGTCTTGTCAAGCAGTTAGGGATCTGGTGATGCTGGGTAGGCAGGGTCCCCAGGATCTGAGTGGTCACATGACATGAACGCCATTGAGCATGCCTCTCTTCAACATGCTTAAGGAGCTTTTGAGCATTAGGAGAGTTTTAAGAGATGTCTTTTTCTTTGACCGTCTGCGAATTATGCATCATAACTTCCCAATGACCGAATGAGACAAATTTAGATAGTTCCTGGACAAGAAGAATGAACGCTACAGGGAGTAATATAGAACATATATGGTGTTAAAGATGCCTTGTAACATTCCCTATCATGTTTCCTCCATTCCAGGATAATACTTATAAGAAAGTGCCTTATTCTGAGTCCATCTAGCTAAGTACAGTCTGTTCTGATTGACAGATGACTGGGTTTCAGAGGCTTATCTCTCCCAGCTGTACCTTGAGATGCCAGAGGTGGATATGGTACCTGTGGCATGCAAAGCAGGTGCTGTGCCACTGAGCCCTCCTCCAAATTAAGCTCATGCAGGTTTAGAACACATACATGTGGATTTTTGTATTTGCATAACAGATGATTTAAGAGAAAACCAGTTTAAGCTCTATGTGTGACAAGGTGATTTGCTGATCAGTGATTTGCTGAAGACAACAGTGAGTGCACAATAGAGCAAAAAGTTTGACCCGCATTTATTTCCCATGCACTCTCAACCATTCTAGATTGTTCATGTTCTCTCTCTCCCTCTCTCTCTCTCTCTCTCTCTCTCTCTCTCTCTCTCTCACTCACTCACACACACACACACACACACACACACACACACACACACACACACATATTGTTAGTGATAAAATAAAAGGCTACTAGGATGATTTTTTGGAAAAGCAGTCCTAAAACAACAAATCAACTGATAGTTTCAAATTAAATTACAAGAGACTCCAGCCGAAACTAACACCATCCCTGGGTAGGCATGGACTCCAACTAGGTTGAAGCTGGATGAGAAGAGCCTCCAGAGCACCACACTTGCAGTGCATTGCAATAAGCGCCACTTCCTTCAGCCTCCCATGGTGCCTTCACACTGGGTTTGCAAGTATTTTAAATGGCTGTGTTTTAACTCAATTTAGAGTTCTTGAATGTAAAGCGCTATAAAGAAGCATTCATGTTAGGAGACAAGATTTCTGTGAGTGGCCACAGAGGATCCAGACTACCAGTTCTATCACGTCTATCTGGCTCTGCACATGCTTAGCTCACAGAAAAGTTTCATTATACAGGTGAATATGCATGAATATAACTTGATTTCTTCATGTGTAATCACACATTTCTTCAGCTTTATCACTGATGGGGGAATGCACCAAAAGACATGGCATCCGAGAAACCCAGCAAAGAGTCAATTTCTGGAGACTGGGCTTGATGAAAGGGAACCTGAGCAGGAGGATTCTGTGGCACTCTTGTGGGAACCTGGGGCCAACTGGTTGGCCACTGTTTCCAGATTGCTGGACTGGATGGGCTCTTGGCTCTCCATATGTTCTCATGTTCGAACAAGGGCCTTTCCATGGATCAGTTCAGAAGCTGTGTCTGTTCACATTCAGTGGGCAGAGGATCACAGCTTAGGGAGTCTGGATCTGATCTGCACGGGGCATGCATCGCCACAGGAAAGCCCTTCCAGTGCCCTCACACAGAAAATGTGCTTGCAGTGTGATTTGGAGGAGGGATCCCTGAAGACTGGGCAGAGGCTTCTTACACAGCTTGGGAGCAGAGTACCAGATGGAGCGTCTCCCCTGACTGCAATCTACCCAGGCACTACAATCAGGTTTCAGGGGCCTGCCTCCAATTGCAACCTCCGAGGGAGGCTTGCTTGGTAGCAACAAGGAGAAGGGCCTTTTCAGTGGTGACAACCCCCCCCCCCCCCCATTATGGAATGTCGTCCTCACTGAGGCCCAGCTGGTATCAATCTTCGTATCATTTCAGTGCCAGGTTTGTTTGTTTGCTTGTTTAAAACCTTTCTACCTCAGGACAGGTTAAGACTGTCTATCGCAGGGCATTTAATTAATTATCTGCGGGCTTTGTTCACTGCTTAACAGGCTTTTTACGTTCAATTCATGTAATGTTATATGTGTTTTACTTTGGTTTGAAATTTGTACAAAAACCTTTTTGTAATGTTTTAATCTTGTTTGTATTTTTATACTGTATTTTTATGGGTTGTAAACTGTCCAGAGAGCTCCAGCTATTGAGCTGCATATAAATCAATCAATCAAATAAATAATACAAGAATGGCATTTTTCCATCCACAGAATTCAGATCCTAGATCCTACCCAATAACCCGTGAGTGGTGCACAGCCAACTACATTTAGGATGTATCCAGAAAGCCAGTCTGATATCCCCAGAGTAATCTACTAATTCCTGAATGTATGCATCTTTAGTTAGAAGAAACTCTGTTGTAGTCTGTCGGGTCACCTGCTTGAAATGTCGAATAGATGGCAACCTCAAATTATTAATGTGCTTTGTGTCTTCTAGAGTAAGCACACCCCAAGTCAGGCTAGCAAACAAGCCTAAGGGAAAGGTTTGTAGCTCAGTTGCAAAGCTGAGGCTTTGCTCACAGACAGGCCAAGGTTCGGTCCCAGCATCTCCAAGCAGGAGATCTAGGAACGGATCCTGCCTGAAGTCTGGGAGAGCTGCTACCAGTCCATGTCAAAAGTATCCAGCTAGACAGACCAAAGGTCTGGCGCAGTATAAAGCAGCTTCCTGGTTCTTCTGCCTAGATCTTGCCTCCTTGCCAGCTCCCATCCCATTTTCATTTCAAGCCTGAGTTCACAGAAAATTTTCAAAGAAAAAAAATCTAACTTTCCCAGAATATTTTCCCCAGGCTGATTGTCACTCCTTGGCACCAATTATAAGTAAGTGCTTCAGATCAGAACAAGACCGGAACACTCAGCAGAATTGTTGGCACTCCATTCTCAGGCAATCATGCCGGCTCATTCCACAGTGCAAAGGTGAGACTTGTACAACCCCAACAGACAAATGAAGACATAAGCCTGTATTTTTCAATAAAGACCAGTGAGCCTTGCAGGGCAGAATTCAAATCACTGATAAACAGCTCATCTTCTGCCCTGCAGAGAGCAAAAGCTATAATTTATATGAAAGCAGTATTGCCACCCAAACTACTCTACTGAGTGCTTCCACAGAAGCAAATACAGTTTGTTTGCTATTTCAGTATTTTGTGTCATTTGCAGATACAGTTCAGGAGAACCAAACATTTCCATCATTTATTTCCAAGACTGATTTTTTAAAAAGAGATTGGAGGTTTAAATAGGTTGTTTTGCTCTTAGCTGGTCATCATTGGGCCAAACAGACATACCGTATTATAGTATCTAGCAGCTATGTCCTATTTTAATTTTTTACTCTGGAGTTAGGGGCCTAGTGTGGCTTCGGAACATAGCATGAGTGAGGAGAATGTGAAGATCTGAATAAATATGTCTATTCTTGAGTGTGCCTACCCTAGAATAAAAATAGAATATAATAGCTTCCAAATAGATACTTCACTTTGGCCCACTAATTGGGTGCTGTTGTCCCCAATACTCTAAATTTCTGTTGCTTCCACACAACTGTAATTTCTCCCCAAATATGTGCCCTTAGAGTGCCTCCAGTGGAAAAGGAAGGAGAGGAGCACAGAGAGACAGACTTCACATAATCACTGCAGATCATCTTGGCTTCCTTAAGTCCCAATAAACAGTTCTATAGAACCCACAGGTTCTATCCTGAATATTCAAGCCACAGCTGTGGCTTGTTGTAACATCTGAACCTGGAGACCATGGGTTAAACAACCCTTGCAGAACCCATGGCCTGCTGAAGGGTTGCATAGCAGTCACATAACTAAAGTCCATCCAGAACTTTAATATTCAAATAGGCCACCTGTATATGACACAACCCATCCTGGCTTAAATAAAGCATGGTGGTTTGTTTGATTGTGCAAACTGACCCAGCAGAGGGAGAAACGAAGAGGGGGAAAAGAAAGGAGGCAAAGGCTGTAAGAAAGAGTCTGCAAAAAAAGAAATAACTGACCAATGTTGACCAAGTCTTCCCTATTGCTTCTTTTTTATCAGCAACAAGAGACAAAATATTCCATTTTGTATTCATTAAAGCCAACGCAATAGTTTTTCCCCAGGAGATCCGCCCCCCCTCCCCTTCCTGGTAGAACATACTGACTGGGTTGCTTTTTATGAATGCTTCAATACTTCTTTACCATCCAGTTCTCAATGTCCTAAAAATAGATTAGAGTGAAGAGTCAAGATCAGCCAAAACATTTTATGACTGAGTGACTTTGGCCTCCCAAAAATCTTTCCCCCATTTTAGGTGCTGAAATGGAAGGGAGTGTTTGCTGGACCTTGAAAGGGTCTCTCCAACATCTGACCTCTGTCTGGGACCAATTTCAGCAGGAGAAAAATAAAAAAATAAGCTTTCAGGAAATGTAAGCTGAAATCTTACACACACTTACCCAGGAGTAAGCCTCCCTAACAACAGTAGCACTTACCTCTGGATAACACATGTAGGATTGCTCTGTAAAAGACTTCATCTGAAGGCAGAATTAGCCATCTGCTCAGTGCCCGAGTGGTAGTGTCTGCCCGATTCCTAAATGAAGGCACTCCTATGAAACAGAAATGTGCCACTTGGAAATGCTTTACTAAAAGAACAGCTTTAATCTGCTTTACAATTCACTAACTTAACAACAACAACAACCCCTTGAAAACATTCATTTTGTTTTATGTTTGACTAACATTTCCATTAAGGCAAAAAAAAAAAAAAATTAAAATAAAAACTCTGCAACAGTAATTATAGTGCGGCTTTTCTTCTGCCTTTAATTCATATGCAACACCCCACAAACACACAAAGCCACAAAACAACCATAGTACCGCCAAAAAAACCCTATTTCAGCAATTTTTCCTTTATTCTTAATAATTCATACAGCTAATATTTACTCTATTACCTGTAGAGCATAAGTATTCAAGGCATGCCACAGCAAACCAGAGAGTACATTTCTGGATAAAATAACAGCAGGGAACTTTTGACCTTGGCCTTGAGGGAAAATGCTGTCATAATGATTAATGAGAGAAATGACAAAAATCTCATAATTACAATTAAGAACAAGATAATTTCCAACAAATCATTCACCAGTTTTGAAATAAATTAATCACACTCTTGAGAAAAGTTTATATACTTTTGTGAAAAGGTAATTACATCCCAATATTTATTTATTTATTGTGATTTTTACTAGCAAGTGGAATGATCGCATTGCATGTATTTACATAGTGTGAGATTCAAATGAGCCACAGTGAGCTGTGTGCATACAAAATGGAGCAGAGGTTCTGGCCGCTGAACAGATGGCCAGGATTTTCCTCCTTCCAACCTCTCTACAGGTGGCAAGCTGTGGGATCCTTGTGTGGCAGAAACTGTTGCATGTAGACATTGCTGTCTTGTGGTCGCAGTCATATGGTCATAATTACCCTTCAAGGATCTGGCCCAGCAAACTGCTGAATGGCACAGTGCGTTCCGTACCAGAGGATTAGAAAGTAGCTGATCTGACATAAATTTTGAGCAAGAGATCCAGGAACTTGCAGGCCAGTTAGCTTAACATCTGTTTTGGGGAAACAGGTGGAAAGTATGATTGATAAAATGATGAAGCAGAGCAGCTTATCATCGCAAAGGGAGCAGAAGGTTTTTGTTCGGACCAAGAGGACTGGTCATCTCAGAAGGAATATCTTCATGAGCCATGGTAGAACTCTCTCTATGCCCAGTGGCTGCCTTCTCATTCAACCCTGCTCTAGCACCCATTGTCTGTTCCATAGCACAGCCCCCCCCCCCATCCACCTTTCTGCTTGCCCTCCCCTGCGCTGCATTGTAACCATCTGGGTTGGCAAGAAGGACCTCCATGCCACACACGCCGCAAGTGCAGCGGCAGGTCTTGCAAGGCACAGGAGGCTGAGAGTGAAGCAAGAGCCGGTCTGCCCAGGAGAAGCCGAGCTGTGGTGATCAGCAGGATGCAGCCACCTCTTCTGTGGCTGACACTGGTGGCAACTGACTAGCCGAAGGCCTGCCTGATTCTCAGAGGAGAGGAAAGTCAAGAGAAGCAAGGTCTGCATAACTGGGGAAGCAGAAGTTTCTTGGTGAGACTAAGATCTCTGGCTGCAGCAGCTGAGGAAAAGGTACTTGGGGTGCTCTGTTAACGATGTACCCTCAAAGGAACGTCTCCTTCAAAATACGTCAACATTGTGTGAGCTGAGAAAAGATACAGGGTGGTTTTATTAATTAGGGTTGGAACCCAGCCCTCTTCTGTTCCTCTTACCCTCAACCTTCACTTAGAAACAAGCTGAGCAATTGTTATCAAATTTGGGACTCTTTTTATTATTGGATAGAGAAACGGGACTTCATATAGATTTAAATATGTTTTTAAGTTATCATAAATAGAAAAAAATGTGGGGGCTAACCCAGCAGGTCCGATGTTTCTGATGACTGATGTTGTTTTTAGTTTTCTTTTGTTTTAGGGTTATTTTGAATAAAACTTATTATTAAAAAAAGAAAAAGAAACAAGCTGAGCCAAGAGGAAGTCTGCAAATGTTCGTAGAACTCTGGTTGCACAACCAGCAACTCTCTTCTGCAGCACACGCAGCACAAGCAAAGGTTGCAAGTCATGTGCCCAGAAGAGGGATGACGTGGGTGCAGCTTTTGCAGTCTCACTTCCTGGTGGGCACCTGCACGAACGTTGGATGTGCTTGCCAGGAAGTCAGACTTGGAGCTCCAAGAAAGCAGGACAGAGTCCAGGGAGCTGAGGTCAGTGAACCTGATGGATTCCCACCTCCAAGCAGATTCCTCACTCATCTCTACTGTTAACTGTAAGCTAGTATCTCCTCCAAATGTTTGCCAAAGTGGTTTTGTGCCACAGATCCCTGTTTGTGGCACCACCCACAACTTTATCCTGTTGCACCCAATACAAGATTTAAAATAGATAAACCTCCCAAATTCTTGTACCACCTCCAATGTGTGTTACAGGTTTGTGCCACCAGTTCCAAGTTTTGTACTTCAACTATTTACTTGCTGAGTTCAATGGGGAGGGGAGAGCTTCACCTTTTAAAATAACTTATGTCATTGTTCAGAGATTTTAATAAATGAGCATGTGCTTTCATGGCTTACAAGCTGCTTTGCAACTCAGGACCCATGACAGGAAATGACTTTGACCCAGGTTTGGCAGTGATATGAGAAGTTGCATTTTCGTCCTCACCAGTCCCCACATAAGCTTATGTTGTTTTCACTCTTCTGGCCACAGCACAAAAAACAGGTTTTGGGGCATAAAAGAGCACAAAACTAGGACAAAACATTGGATGAGAGATTATAAATGTTTGCCTTCAGGAGGCTCTGCCTAAGTATATGACATTTTTGCACTTTTGGTGGTCACAAACTCAGGATTTGTGACACAAAAGAGCATAAAGCTTTTATTGAATCAGAGTGAATACAAGAATATTTTTTTTGGTATATAAGAACATTGGCGGGGGGGGGGGGTTGCATGTTACCTATGAATCAATATTGGATATATCAGTTGTGGGTGATGGTCCAAACTCAGGACATGTGACACAGGCAGCACAATACCAACAAAAACACTGTTTGAAGAAGATGCACATTTGAAGGGTTCATAGCTAACAGAGCCTATACAAGATACAGAAGGAGGACGTTTTTAGCTGGCTGGGGAACAGGATGACCGCATATTGTACTTTACAGAGAACAGTCCCTCATTTTGGAAAGCTGGTTGATCTCTGTCCTCTGTTTGATGAGCTGACCAGTCCAAGTGTGGTTTGAAGTCAACCAGCTGTAAAGCCAGCAGAGGACCTGACGTTTTCATCAACAATTAGTACACAGACAGCAGACCGAGCAGGTACACAGGGCACCTCACCATTCTCTACTACGATGAAATGTATTGTATTTCCAGCTAAATTATAGTCACAGCTTCTAATTTTGCAATGATACTTATAAACTGGCATGTGCAAATGCTATGAAATTGGTATTCTTTTGCATCCTCTCTTTTGGAAAAGAGTTGGTGGCCACCCTTGTCAAGAGGAAATGGCACAGGATAAGTGACTGTAGTGTCTGAATGACTCCACTTGTGATCACCCCTCATGGACCACCTGTGTGTGTTGTAAACACACAAAAATCTAACCCTGCTGCCTTTCTCATTTTGTGTTACCCATAGACCTGGAAGCAAGCTATGAATAGTCTTTGATTCAACATGTATTGGATTCCATACATGTATTTCTATGCATAAATATTTATTTCAGTGCTTGCAAACATTAAGTGAGTGGGCCAATCGTCAGAGGTTCAATGCTGCTAATGCTTCTTTTCTTCATATGCTTGGCAATGCCCAAAGGCAGCTTTCTTTTAGGACAAGGTAATCATTTGGATAAATCTTGTGATGGAAATTTCTTAATATTCCCTTAAGGATACACATGTTTTTTCGAATTACCTCCCCATCTCTTGGAATTTAATGCAAGATAAAGGAATTATCTGTACCCTTTTGGCAACTGAAAAACTAAAGTTACAACAATGGGAAGATAAATAGCCATCTGCAATAACAGATTGGTTGGATGATTTAAGGAAAAGTTTGATTTTTGAACAGGTAGCCTTTAGATGTAAACCACAAATGGATAAAAATATGCACGTTAATAAGAATAGTATGTTCTGTTATATCTTCATTATAAAAATATAATATAGATGCAACTAGTAATATGGACCTTTTAAATTTTTATTCAAAAATGTTTTCAGTTTCTTTGTTCCTGTTGTTTTGTCTTTTTTCTAATGGAGTGGTCTGGTTGTCTTTATCTTGCATAATAAATAATATATTTAAAGATGGAGTGGATATACTTCTAATTATAACATTCCATTTTTACTTCCCCCTAACTTATGCATCAAATCAAGCAGGCCTTTGGAAATAGACAGCTTTGAAAAAGAGGGCAGCAGGTATGTACAGGGTATTAGAAAACTATGTGTTTTTAATTCAAGTGAGATTCCCCATCAAGCAATGAGAGGTGGTGGTAAACTGCAATTTCCAGACCCAGCTTTTCCCTGGTTCCCTTTGTTTCCTTGTACTTTCTCTGTTTCCC
Source organism: Varanus komodoensis (assembly GCF_004798865.1). NCBI lineage: Eukaryota > Metazoa > Chordata > Lepidosauria > Squamata > Varanidae > Varanus > Varanus komodoensis. Next base: position 3,456,627 of record NW_025335641.1, read on the forward strand.
TTCTCTGTATATTCCATCTCTTCCCTGGCAAATTCTATTTTTCCTTTCTTTCCCTTCTCTATGTGAAGCATAAAGCCTGGTGTTTTACTGAGACTACATTTTGCCGTGTATTTTTCTGGGGTTATTTTTGTTTATTTTTGATTTTGGGGGGGATATTAGCACATCCTTCTCATGAGTTTTTCAGAGTGAGGGTCCTCTCTGCCTTTCAATATGTTCCTATATGCTCCATTATAAAACACAAGATATTACTATAATAGACAGCAGAATTCTGAAAATATGCTAAGCTTCTGAAGCAAGTAATGGTGACATCTAGGAAAATACCAGGTTTTCCTGGCTCAAAAAATGTTTTATCAACATTGAAAATACTTGAATAGGACTAAAGAATCCAGATATTCTAAGGGAGGCTGAGAAACTGATTGGCTACCAAGCAAAGTGGCACAGATTTGCTGGATATTGTGAGAAACAATGTACTTTGGGCAAATGACATACCTCTTGAGTTTAAGGATCAAAAAACTAGTTTGAGCCTTGTAGAAAAGGAGGGTGAATATACCTGCATAGCTTTCTGGCCCACATCAACATTCATATTGTAGTAATTCTGGAAAGACTAAAAACAGCAGAGTGGAAGAAGACAAGAGCAAATTAATTTTTTATGGAACATTTTGTTTCATTCTTCTCTATGAAAGGAAATTCAAAAAAGCAAGGTGACTGGCACTTTCCTTTGATGTCATGATTCTCTTCAGCTCCATTGACATCAGTGCAGGATTAGGTGAAATTGTACGTGGGAGATATGGAGCGGTTCTCTTTTGCATTTGTGTTTGCTTTTTCTTTCAACACTACCTTTTGAGAATCTGGCATTAGCAGCCCTACAACAAATGCTAAGCATAAAACATTAGGGCTTAAAATATTTGGAAACAAAATAAAAGCAAAGGGCAGTGATGCCTGATTCTAATTCCATGATAATGAAATCCAACTTTATTAACTTGCTTAAAGAAAACAGGGACTTACCAGAAGTCATTTCATGCATGTTCATGAATGTTACAACTGAAGGGCATTGTGTGGTCAATCTTAACCTGCTGTTTACCGTGTGTATAAAAATGAAGTCTCTTCCTAAAGACTATTGGGAATATATTCCATTCTTCCTGTATGCATGACCAATAAAGTCAGGTCATTATATTAGACTAAGCAGAGTCATACTCGATAACTAGGAAATTTGGGGGAGGCTCAATTATTTTCTGGTTTGGAATGTAACTAATTGGCAATGCTTTGCTACTTGATCAGACTAGCCAGTGGCTATTTTTCTGGTAATTCCAGAAGATAATCCTTCTGTAAAAGCAGAAAGTCAACTTGAAACACCTTGTAATTAATTGTGAATGGCTTGAGAATATTAGGGGTTCCACAGCTGAATGAGAACCACAAGCAGCTCATATTCACATTCTGAGTGCATTATTTGTGATTCTCCATCCACATATATCATAGAAACCCATTTCAATTTGCACTGCAGTGACAGAGCCTTGCCATTAAACTTCTGCTAGATCAAGGGATGCTCATAAAACATAAGAAGGCTGTGCTTAGATTACTACACAATCCCTTTAATCAAGAAATTGCAACGAGAACATAACAGATCATTAGATGTGAGTGAAGATAGTTTTCATTGATTCTCTGGGAAGCATTTAATTATTTATGTTTCACTTGATTACACAGAAAAGGGTGGGAAAGGATCAGATCATTTTTGCATGCTCAAGACATATGGGTCACTTTTCAGATGGAAAGGAGAATGGCTGTGACCTTATCTTTCCTTTCATGATATAGCTATTGCTGTGGTGTTGATGCATTATTTAATTATATATATATATATATATATATATAGAGAGAGAGAGAGAGAGAGAGAGAGAGAGAGAGAGCGAGAGAGAGCGCATGAGTGAGCGAGAGATAGCGCTAAAAAAAAAAAAAGCCAGAGCCTCAAATTGGATATACATTTCAATGAAGTGGTCCTTGGATCTGTTAGTGGTCACAGAACTACTCAAAGCCAGGATTCTATTATTAGCAGCTATACCTAGCCAGGGCACAATGCCTAATTCACAGAATCCTGTTCATCATTTGAGGATCACCATATCAGGAATAAATTGCAAGTGTGGGCAAGCCATGAGCCATTGCAGATTATATATCCAGCTTTAGTTCACCAAGTACTGAGTAATCAAATTATATATGTATACATGTGTGGATCATCTCAGCATCTTAGGTCCAGTGTTAGGCCTATATACTGGGTATTTTAGTAAACTAGCGCATATATGTGAAAATAATTATGGAGTCCTTCCACACTAGCCACTTTGTATGGAATTGAAACCATTTACTCAGGTATGTAAACCCAAGAATCTGAACATGGAATGAAATGTAAGTCTACCTTGAGTAGACCTATTTAAATTAAAGGAACCTATTCTATGTAGGACTTATGTTGGATTTTACCCATTCATCTCATATTGTTACATCCCCATGTTTTCCACCCATTTCTTCAAGTGCTGAATTATCAAGATTTTTTCAAGCTATATGCACATACACTCCAGAGTCGTTTCAGATATCAACTGTAGCACCATTGCCTCATCTGGTGTGAAAAGTGTTATTTTTGATATGGTTACTTTGTTTTTTTATAACCTACCTAGCAGCACAAAAGTGTATTTCCCATTAATGGACTCCAGTTAATGGACTCCAAGATTCTATAATACCTTATGTGTTTGTCAATTTCTGTCTACAATGTATTCTTAGTTTCTGTTCATTTTAGATAAGTTTTTCTTTATTTGAAATTGCATTTTCATCCAAGTAAATTCATGAACCATTTTTCAACAAAAAAGTTAAAGCATACTAATGTTACAAAAAGTTGCCAATTATATAGATTTCTTTTTTTAAAACCCTATAAATTTAATAATAAATTATATAACAGAACCTGCTGTATTTAAACCAGTTGGCATAACAACACTGCATATTTTTCTGAGGGTTATTCTTGTTCTAATTTAACATAAATTTTCTCCAATCAAAATAAGGGAGAATATTATCATTGTCCTGCTGTGTCTTACTAATAGCCATTAATTTGCACATCATTATGTTGCCTGTCTTCATACATTACTCCTCCAGTTCTACTTATCATACTACCAGTTTTAAAACACCCTTTGCTTCAGCTAATATGTTACCAGCCAGTGTCCAATAATTCATGTTTATGGCATTTCTCAGATTATTCAGCACTACTTCCACTATGAACTCCCATTTTTTAATTCTTCAGGGAGCAACCCAATGAAGTTGCCCTTAACCCTTGATATCTGGAACTGGGAGGATTATAGGCATCCTGTGCATGGTGAGAGGAGCACGGAGGTGAAGGTCACCTCCTTGTCCACAAAGAACCTGATGGCCAATTGCCGCTGTCCAAGTGTGGCACTTTCAAGGTGGATGAAAAAAGGTGGATGGTATCATATCTTGGTGGCACCATGTTCCTCCCCTCCTATCCCCAGTATATCCCTAAACTCCTTCTCTGAAGTCCCTCTTACACTCTTTCCATACTGGCTATATTGGGAGAGCACACCCAGTGTGGATCTCCAGTTCTGAGTCTGGAGATGTTTGCCAACCTTACAGCCTGGAATCCGAACTGGGAGTAATACTCATCCTTATTTTCATTAGGGAAGACTTAAGTTAAACTGAAATAAGATTGACTCTCAAAAATATGCATAAATATGACCAATGTTGTGATGCTGACTCATTTAAATGATCCTAAAGCCCTCTAAAGCCTGTCTGAGGGCAACAGGATTTCTCTGCTCGTAATTTGTTAAAAGAATGTTCCTAGAATTCCTATCTAATATATTGCCACAAAGAGTTCAAAACATGGTATCTCTGACCTTTCCTAAGTAGTGTTGTGTGCTCACTTAGGGTGCAATAATACAGCTGTTTCCCATTGTATCAGGGAAGGGGGACAGCCAGCCCATGGGGATTCTCGTCTGGCCCATGGAGATTCTTTCCCAGGCCTTGGGACCTCTTTCCATCCCTAAAGAAGGTAGCCTTGCTCTATCATTGAGGAGAAACCCTGCTTTAGGAACAAGAACAAGGTTGCATTACATCACTCTAAAGAATAGTATTTCACTAGCACTGGAAATCCTGCACAGAGAGGTACATAGTGCTTGTTCTATGCCTCTGTGCATGAAGCAACTCCTTTTTTCCATACAGAAAGAGACACGGAGTCTTCCTCTCCATAGGAAAGGGGACCGCCATCATCATCATCATCGCCATCAGATTGATATCCTGGCTTTTTTCCTCTTTCAAGGAAGCCAAGCTGATTTACATAGTCCTCCTCCTCTCCATTTTATCCTGCAAAGAAGGTTAGACTTGGTGACTGCCCCAAAGGTACCAGGTAAACTTCATGGCCAAGTAGGGACTAAAAGCTGAGTTGCAGTCCAGCACATCTGCCCCTGTACCACCCTGGCTGGCTGCAATGTCAGCAGTGGGACTTCCAGTGGGGATCCACCCTGTTGCCAGCCAGCCAACAAGGGATGGCCCAGAATAAAGTCTAGCTCCCGGGGCCAGAAAACTTTCTCACTTCGGTTGTCTATTTGTGCTGTCTAAATATACTTCCCTGGGAGTAAATCTCATTGGACTCACAAGACTTACTTCTGATATGTAAAGGATTGTCCCATTAGGATGTAATTCAGAGGTAAGCTGCACATTTTTAATTTATTTATTTATTGCATTTTTATACCACCCAATAACCAAAGCTCTCTGGGCCATTCTCAATAAGTGAAACCAATTCACAAACCTAACATACACTATAAAATACAGGATAAAATCTGAAATGGATAAAATACAGTATAAAATGGAAATAATTGCCTCCCCCGTAAGCAAGTTTAGGATTACAGACTTATGTTTTGGCTGATTTATGAGCTTTATATAGAGCAGTACATATTCTTTATCAAACAATCCAGAAACAAAAATCTACAGAAACATTCACAGAAATCCACAGGAACTGTTTGACTTTCTCTATTAAATTTTGCAAGAATTCTTGCAAAACACACATGCACACACGCACACACACACACAATATTGTGTGTGTGGATGCATGCATGCAAGTACTATATAAACAAACAGAACTTTAAAGCAGTCAATTTCTACTGAGCTAAAACCTGACCCTACAGGACTGAACAGATAATGTTTTAATCATTATTTGGTTTTCTGTGTACTTATGTCTCGTATAAATGCCATAGGAAAGGGATTTCATATTATATCTAACTCTACTTTTCCATAAGCTTTTTTTGGATTATAGAAATACCTGTGAGTAGGGATGGCTCCATCTATTTCTCATCCATGTTTGCTATCCATGTGCTAATTTTAAGTCCCCTAACCCCGTTTTTCTTATAGTATTCATTTCTAACAGTATACTTTTAAATAGAAAAAGTTTTCTATCTAACCTGCATAGGATTGTGCCTTAAATGTATTTTATCCCACAACAACCCTATCTGCATACACCTTTCTCCTTCTTTTGAACTTTGCATTGCATTGGAAAATCCCAAGCAGAAAAAAATCTGATGGGTAACAGCATTAGACACATTAGACCAAAAGACACATTAGTCTGAAAAGTGATATGTTGGTTCACTCTGAAACACAGACCAAACGAATCCTCAAGCACTATCGGTGATGATGCAGTCACAGAGAAATGCTTTTCCTCTGCGTGTAATTAACACTGTTCTCTCCTGACAGACTCACTCTTTTTCAACCCCCCTTCCTGATCCCTGCATAATCCATTCGCTGCATATGTCATCTCACCTTCACATACCTGACTCAATTATCCTTAGGTGTAATTTGTTCTCTTCATGCTTGTATGTATCCGCTTGATATAATAGTACTTGAGTCACTTTTAATGTTGTAAGTGCCAAGAAAGTGGAAAGCATAAGGGTATTTAATTAACTCTGTATTATTCAATCATTTTCACTAAGGTGGTTTCCTCTCTATGGCACTTGGATTCAGGGGTAAACAAGGACTTAATCTATTTGTTTCCCAGGACCTGGGACCAGCTTTACTAAACATGGAGTGCAGAATATTAGTTATACCTCTCTTATGGAGGTATAACTGCCAAGATCAAAAGCTGGTATCCAACCCAGAAGGCAAAAACATTATGATTAGGCCTCTCTCACAACAAGTTCCTCTGTTTCCAGTCTTGTTTGACTTTCAGTAAACTACAACGATGTGCCTTTTGACATTGCAAATGGAAATCAAAGAAGTCCATCCTTAAATTGATAACCTGACAGTGCAGATGGAGGAAGGGAGAGAGAAACCAAGAAGGAAAGATCAAGGAGGTGACAAAACATGTGGGGGAGGCCAGAGATTCCTTTCGCAGGAGGGCTCCATATCCACCTTACATTATTGGCTCAGAAATGGTGCTGACATTCACTCCCAACATAGGTTCACCTGCATGGACTACCATGGATAGCCCATATAGTGCTCAATGGATAAGAGCCCCACTGATATAAAAGCGCCAGGCTCCCCTGAAAACATCAGCGATATATGCTAATTTTCTGTCAAGTTGCTTTTGTCACTCAGTCATGATCATCTTTCCAGTGATGGTGCAAATGGGTTGCGGAGCGCTGCATGAGAAGGAAAGATGGTTCCAACACAAACCACCCAGTGCTGCCAAGTGGCAGTGACCTAAAGGAAACAGACTGCGCCAGAAGGTACCGAGCCTGTTGCTGTATTCTCCAGAATCCAGCACTACGAGCGTAACACCACTTGTATCAACCTGCACTCGTGCTGGCATTATGAAGGCCTGAAGTACTTCATGAAGAGTGAGAGGTGCAGAGAGCAAGCGCTGCGTCTCAGTCTTCTCTCTCTAGGGCTTAGATGGGATGAATCTGCAGCCATGCTGGGTGCTACAGCCATCTCCCCACACATAGGTTGTATTTCAGGCTTCCCCAATATGGTGCTGGCCAGAAGTGTTGGATTTGAACTCCCATCATCCTCAGCCAGCATGGCTCATGGCCAAGAATTCTGGGAGCTGATATCCTCCAAAGGGCGCCAAAATATCTGGAGGGCACCAAGTTGAGATAGCTGCCCCACTTTGATATTTATTTGTAAATAAATCAAATATTAGGAAAGATGGCATGTATTCCCAGCAATCTCTCTGCCAAAGAAAATCAAATCCTGATAAATGCTACCCCTGGAGTGTTTCATTGCTGAAGCATGCTTGGAGCATGTAACAACATTTACCAAAATCTAAAACACAGGTCAGCAGAAATTGATTTCAACCTGAAGGAAACACAAACTTAACTAGTCAATGTTGGTTTATTCATGTATAATGCAGTGCTTCCAAAAACCTTCATTAAGAGAAAGCAAGTCTAACTGTAACATGCAGGAACCAAAACAATGCGCCATGAGGATTTCTGTACTCTCTGCAGAAGAGCCTATTTGGTCGGTGGTGATGTGGGAAAACAAGAAAAGCAATAATCCATGGCTGAGGTCTGAATCAGACAGACTCGGTTGTTCCGCATGCTCCAAAGCCAAGCGTTGGGAAACTCTGAAAACACACAGTGCTTCACTTTCAAGGGAATGGAGCAGTAGTTCTGTTTCATGTGATGGGGTTTGAAGAGCCACACAACTTCAGTCACTCAGAAAGAAGGTGTGGAAGCACTCGCAATCACTGGCCCATAATCAGGCAGAGAAAAGATTTGATAAAGTCAAGAAATAATACATGGAGGCTTACACTGATTATTGCAATGCATCCCAAATAAAAGAGGTTTGCCAGGTATTTATGACAGCCTATTACTTAGCAAAACAGAATGGACTCTACTCTGGTCGCCTTAAAGTGATGCAGCTGCAAGAGCTGAATGGAGTAGAGCTTGGTAAAGGTCTCTGTTCCAGATTCAATGCCTCTCAAATTCTTGATCACATTGCATCAACAATGTGATCAGACATCTGCAAAGCAATGCAAAGCATCAGTGGGAGGATATCAGCTCTTATTGCGGAGTCCACAAATATCACTGATAAAAGCACATTAATAGTGTATCTAAAATGTGAATATAATAAAAAGAGCCATGCTTGTAAGCCATCCAGAGACTTTTAGTATTGGGATGACATACAAAAATGAAATAAATAAAAATTTAAAAGTTTCATTTTTCTTGATTTAATAGAACTTACAGGGGGAAATGCAGACACTATAACATCAATGCTTCTAAACTGATTAAAATCACATGGTTTTGATTCTCAGTACCTACAACAAAATCTTGTATGTTTTGTTAGTGATAGAACTAGTGTGATGCTAGGAAGGAAATCAGGAATTGCACAGCACGTTTTTGAAATATGCCCCAACATTATTGGGTAGCATTGTCCAAATCTCAGCTTCAAGTGTCGCTGACACAGTTTCAGAAGTCCATGGTGTGAATCATTTCTGTGCATTCCTGGGCAAGCTTTATTCATTGTACAGCAGGTCACCACAAAGTAAAAGAGCTCAGAAAATGTTCAGAGCAATTGGATGAGCAGATAAGTAGGACTGGGATGGTATTGGATGTCACATGGGTTGCAAGTTTCTTTAAGGTTATTTTAGCAGTTTGGAAAAACTACTGTTCTCTGTGTTTACACTTCACGTCTGCTAGTGAAGACAGGAGTCAATCACAAACTGAGAGATCATCTTTCAATGGTCTGTATAACCATTTGTCTTCCAAACAGTTTCTGCTTGATCTAGCTCTTTTGCATGATGTTTTGAATGAATTGACAATCCTTTCAGAGTCACTGCAGAACCACTACTGTGGTGAAAGCAGGCAGGCACATGTGAAGATCTATTAGAACCCTGCAGACTTCGGTGAAGAAGAAAAGGAAGGCCATTTTAGAAGCAGAATCTGCAGTCTTCAGAAATAAATTTGGTTCTGTCACACTGACAGGTAACTGGAAAATAATGTCCATTGATCATGGTCAGTTCATAATCAGAATAGTGAACCACAAGAAAGTGTGCCTACTTACAGTGAATCCAGCAAGGTCCACAGTTGAAGAGTCCACCCCTAACATTTTAAAGGCGCTCCGGGCCCTGGAGCATGCGGAGTGACCAACAGAAATCCAGCCAAGATTTGGAGAAGTGTAATCGCTACGCAGACATTTCAAATTCTGAAGTTTCAGCTTTCAGAGACGGCTTGAATAACAATGGCTGGCAGGTACCACCTGACTTAAATTCTTTGATGCAATGCAACAAAGCAATCACAAGCACCACCTCGAAATCTGAAAGAGACTTCAGTAACTTCCATGTGATGGTCTCAAATGTAGTCCAAACTAACAATTCATCATGTGTCATCTCTCCAGTTTATAAAAATGAATGGACCTCCTGAGAACCTGTGGAAGCCAGAGTATTATGTTAACCAGTGGCTAAGAAGAAACTAACATTCTGCTGCTGACTCCAGGACCAGAGTGGCTGCTTCAAAGATGATGAAAGGAATCCAATTTGGGCAATTGTTTAATAATTTTTCTAAAGGTTGAAGCATTGTTCTGAAGGGCACACAGAGGTTTCAGATATAGGCCACATCCACACCACACATTTAGAACAATTTTATTCTGTGTTAAACAGTCATTACTTCCACAAAGAATCTTGGGGATCATAGTTTGTCATGGGTACTGAACGTCATTAGTGGGCACCCTTTCTTCACACAGAGAGGTACAGTTTCCAGGGTTCCTGTGAACTGTAGCATTCTGAGGCCAATAGCCCTTTCCTAGCAACTCTTAGCCCCAGAATTATTTGAGAGAAAAAATGGCTAATGTGGAATGAAAGTATCACAACTGGAGTTTATTCACTAGAATCAATGGGAAAAAATACCCATGACTTCTGATAGCCTTTAGTTCCTGTTACTTCAGTTCAGCTACTCTATGCAGATTCAGTGTGGATCCAAAGAGAACACTATAAAAGATTATTGGATATCTTGAGAAACTGGAAACCCTAAACTTTGGACTCTAGACTCATGAAGGATCTCCCATACATATGCACACAGAAAGTCAAGTGGTAGCAGAGGCCACAGAAAATTAAAAGAAGCCAAACAGTCAATCCAGACTGCTGCCCTTGACAGCTATAGCTACATATGTTTCTATAACTGTAGGAAATTAGTGCCTGAGTTTCTTTTTTTCCTCTCCCCTCCCTGTCCCTTGTCTCTTTTAGATATTATGTATGTGGGCAGGAACAGTCTTATTATTTCCACATAAACCACTCTAGTAGCTTTTGGGCTGGAGAGTGGGGCATGAATGTAATTTTTAAAATCCTGTCATATTTATTTATTTATTTCATATTCATTCTGCCCAATAGCTAAAAGGCTCTCTCCTAAACAAACAAACAAATAAACAAACAGGCTCTCTTCCCATTCATAATAAGAAACAACTTCTAGAAGACATCCTTGTTTCACCTCAATAAAAGATGTCCTCTTGCCTTCATTACTCAACAGCAAAGTGGCAAAGCTCATTTTTATTGGATAATCAGACTGCGTAGCCTCGGAAATAGGTGTGGGGACCCCCTCACACTTCTAAATTTAGCACTACATCACTGTCAGTGCACAATTCCTTGGCCCTGGGTAGAGACTAAAATTTATGCAAGAATATCAGCACGACTTATTTGTTTTTGGTATGGGACATCTCAGAAATACTTATCCTTTTTAGGCTAATGTCTTTTTGCATCTCTTGGGAAAATCCCTTTTTTCCATATCACTGTTGCTATGTAAGCTGTTAAAACACCCAAATAGAACACAGTTATGAAGATTAATGTACCAAGAGCACACCATTCAAAGCACTTTAGCACTACAGCATGTGCTTCCTGGGAGCCCGATCCACCAGGATTTTCCCCTGCACTGAGTACACCTCATTGAAAGGAATGGCATTCATTGAAGAGCGCAGCACTGCAGAAAAGAGCACTCCACAGGTGTAGTTTGACTTGTCAGTGTTGAATAACATCATGAATATTGTCTCCTGTTGATAATTTCACTCTGCCCAGAGAACAGAATTTGAGTTTGTTCGCTTTTGCTTAATTGATAGAAAAATCAGTTTAAGGATGTTTGGCAGGACCAATATCACTGAAACAAAAGCTAAGGTGTGTGCCTTGCAACAGGAATCAAAATGTCTCTTTTACCAGCTTGACACAATTACTTCTTGGAATTAAAAATGGCATGCATGAAGCAGCATAGCAACAGAACAGTACCTTTGCAACCACTGTTCTTCAGTTACTAGGCAAAGCTGACCACCTTCAAGAATTTTTAAAGAAAATGGGAATAGCAGCTGTTGATCTGTTATGTCAAAGTAAGTCTGCACCAACCACCAAGTTGTTCTGAAATGAAGAGAGGCAATGAATTGGATTGTCTCTGCTTTGTGCCAAGAAGCACTTTCCCCCACAAAAGAATCATGTTTATTGTATCCATCTTAAATACAGTAGAGAGTGGAAGATTTCATCCAGCTCTGCAGTACAAAGTCTACAAATATCTGACTTTATTTTGGAAAGCAGGGAAGGAGGGAGAAAATCAAATGTCCATCAAAGAAAACAATTCTATAGTAGCAACAGTAAACATTTTTTTCCATTTTAAAGATGCCTTGATTTTTTTCCTATGAAGCATAAATATGGATCTTGCTGTTTATGCCACCAATACCTGCATCCCAAGCTTCTTTCACTGAACCTCTTTGTACAAGCAGAATTTTGCTCTTAAATTGACTTTACCCTTTGCAAGGACATATATCCTCATCTAAGGCACTGCAATATTTCATGTGCAAGCTACCCAGTGAATGAATGAATGAATGAATGAATGAGAGACCCCCAAATAAGATTACCTACAGGGTCCCATGAATGGAACAGCACCATGCAGAAGGTGGTGTTCTTGCTCTTTTTCTTGCTTTTGGCCCTGGCCTCTTGGCAGAGCGGCAGAGCAGCAGAGGCATAGGCTGGGAGAGAGCGCTGAGTGGCCAGGGGACTGGCGAAGGCAAGGGAGGAGCTGGGCAGGGGAGCAGAGGGCCAGGAGCAGCGGAGAGGAAGGGACTGGGCCAGAGTGGGTGGGGCATCGTCCCTTGTCTGCGTCCCTTGGCTGCGGCCTGGGCTGTCCGGAGACTCCCTTCCCTGAGACACAGAGGTTTGATTGTTTGTTTGGTTGGTTGGTTGGTTTGTGCTGTGCTGTGCTGTGCTTTGTTTTTCTTCCAATTTAAATTTAAGTTTATTTTATCCTTGTGTGTGTGTGGGTTTTTGTCTGGGAGAACTGGGCGAGTGAGAGGAACTGCAGGACAAACAAGGCAGGGGACCAAGGTAAGGTCTCGGAAGGGATCCCAATGGCAGACCAGGAGATGGCCTTGGCGGGAGTCACAGGTGTTGCTGTCTGCTGTGACAGCTGCGACATGTTCGCCCTTCTCCCCCAGGAGAGGCAGGGATACACTTGCCCTTGGTGCAAGCTGGTGACCCTGCTAGAGGAGGAGGTGAGGTGCCTGAGGGCCAAGAGAGCTCTCCAGGCCCCCCCGGAGCAGCGCCCCTCTGGACAGAGGGTTGAGGGAGAGGCCACGGGAGGAGCAGCTGCGGAGACATGGAGGTATGTCACCCACAGGAGGAGGAGGCCAGCACAGCCTCCTGGCACCAATCTGGAGCTGAGAAACAGGTTCTCTCCACTTGGGGAGGCTGGGGCTGATGAGGCCTCGGGGGACCAGCAGGACCCCCAGCCGGGGACGACAAGCAGCAAGAGGGGCGCTGCAGGAGAGGCGAGAGCCAGGGCACGGCCTCCCACCACCACCAGGAAGACACGGCGGCGGATGATTGTTGTTGGGGACTCCCTGCTGAGGGGCGCTGAGGCGGCGGTGTGCCGCCCCAACCTGGAGACAAGGGAGGTTTGCTGCCTGCCGGGCGCAAGGACAGAGACATGTGAAGGACAGAGTGGAGCGTCTTGTTCACTCCAGGGGTCACCAGCCACTCCTGGTGATCCATGTGGGCACAAATGACATGGCCAGGCAGGGTGAGATCGGGATCACCAGGGACTTTGAGGCCTTGGGGAAGAAACTCAGGGAGCTAAAGGCCCAAGTGGCCTTCTCGTCGATATTACCGGTCTGGGAATTTGGGTCAGGAAGGGACAGGAGGGTCTCCGAAGTGAACAACTGGCTTAGGGTGTGGTGCCAGAAGGAACGCTTTGGGTTCCTCGACCACGGCACTCGGTTTCTTGCCAATGGACTTCTGGCAAGGGACGGGTTACACCTCACGAGGATGGGGAAAAGGTCCTTTGGAGATGCTCTAGCGAGCTTCATCTGGAAGACTTTAAACTGAGCCGGGGGGGGGTGGGTTCAGGCCCACCAGAAACATGTCTGCACTGGACAAGTGTGGGGAGAGGACCAGGGCTCTGGGAGCAGGGTTTTAGAGGTACTGCAGGGACTGACAAGACTCCTACAGAGAGGGGCCAGGTACCAGGGAGGATGGGAGGAAGGAGGAGGCTGGGAACTCCAAGGAAAGGAAGTGGTGGGAAGGAGTTGAGGTGCATGTACACCAATGCTAGGAGCATGGGTAATCAGCAGGAAGAGCTTGAAGCTCTCCTGGGAATAGGAGGGTATGACCTGGTGGGAATCACAGAAACTTGGTGGGATGAAAGGCAAGTCTGGGATGTGAACATAGAAGGGTATCACCTTTTTAGAAAGGACAGGAAGGGAAAGAGGGGTGGGGGTGTGGCTTTATACATCAGGGAAGGGATAGGATGCAGTGAGATAGAATGCAGCACAGGTGGGGATTCGGTAGAGGCAGTCTGGGTGAAACTTAGGGGTTTTGACAGGGAAAGAGACCTGACAGTGGGGGTATGTTATCGCCCTCCAGGTCACCTTGATACCCTGGATGATGTCCTGACAGGCCAGATTCTAAGGATATCTTGGGGGAGAGACACAGTAATTATGGGAGATTTCAGTCTCCCGGATATTACTTGGGAGACTCACTCGGCGGTGACAGCCAGATCACGTCGCTTCCTAGAAGCTATTGAGGGAGCGTTTTTCACACAGAGGGTCCGAAAGGCGACGAGGGGGGGAAACATCCTTGACTTGGTCTTGACCAATAGGGAGGAGCTGATAGATGAAGTACAGATTAGGGGAGCTCTGGATGCGAGTGATCACTCCATCCTTTGCTTTGAGATCAGGGGACTGCGGACGGGCAGCAGGTCAAGCACTAGAAGCTGGGACTTCAAGAGGGCCAACTTTGGCCAACTGAAGGCCAGACTGGGGAGAGTCTCCTGGGATAGGTTACTGGAAGGTAAGCGAGTTGAGGAGGGGTGGATAGCACTCAAAAGGGAGGTTTTGGAGGCGCAAGCCTTGACGATACCTCTAGTCAGTAAGGTGGGGAGGCGGAGGAGAGTGCCGCCATGGATGTGAAAGGAGATGGTTAGAGGGATTAGACGAAAGAGGAACCTCCGTAGGAAATGGGTACTGGGGGAAATAGACAAAAGGGTATACCGGGAGGAGGAGGCCTGTTGCAGAAGGATTCTTCGCAAGGCTAAGGCTGATTACGAGCTGAGACTTGCCAAGAATATCAAGAGCAATAAAAAGGGCTTCTTTCAGCATGTAAACAGGAAGAGGAAGGGGAGACAAGTGGTGGGACCACTAAATAAGGAGGAAGGAGATCCAGTGACTGATATGAGGGAACAGACACAGAAACTAAATGACTATTTTGCCTCTGTGTTCTCCCCAAAGCAGGACGGGGGATATCCGCATAGGAGATTAGATGAGGCTGGGGACTTAGGGGCACTGATTAGAGTCACCCCCCCTTGAAGTTGAGGGGCTCCTCAGGGCATTGGACATTACAAAGGCGCCAGGCCCTGACGGGTTACACCAGAGAGTACTTCGAGAGTTGGCAGGGGTTCTCTGATGCCCGCTGGCCTCCATTTTTGAGACCTCGTGGAGAACGGGTGAAGTTCCAGAGGACTGGAGGGTGGCATCAGTGGACCTAATTTTCAATTTTCAAAAAGGGTAGTAGAAAGGACATGGGGAATTATAGACCGGTTAGCCTTACGTCCATTGTAGGAAAAACAATGGAAAGGCTCATAACAGAGAGAGATCTAGTGATGCTAGATAGGGAAAGGAGGCTGACAGCCACACAACACGGCTTCCGCAAAAACAGGTCCTGCCAGACAAACCTTGTGGAATTCTATGACAAGGTTTCGAGAAGGCTAGATGGAGGGGATGCAGCGGATGTTCTATACCTGGATTTCAGCAAGGCCTTTGACAAAGTGCCCCATGATATCCTGGTGGAGAAACTGAGGAGTTTTGGGAAGCACCAAAGCACTGTCCGGTGGATTAGGGCATGGTTGACTGACCAAAAGCAGAAGGTAACCATTAAAGGGGAATAATCAGGATGGCAGCCAGTGACATGCGGGGTCCCCCAGGGCTCTGTCCTGGGGCCGATCCTGTTTAATCTTTTCATTAATGGCATGCAAGAAGGGGTGAACAGTCTGCTGATCAAATTCGCAGATGACACTAAAACTGGAGCAGTGGCCACAACTGAGGAGCAGGTACTCCAGATCCAAAAGGATCTGGACAGCCTATGGAAGTGGGCAGGAGACAACAGGATGGCGTTCAATGTGGATAAGTGCAAGGTCTTGCACTTGGGGCACAGGAATAGCTGTCATAAGTACAGGTTAGGTGATAAGTGGCTGGAAAGCAGCACTTGTGAAAGGGACCTCGGGGTACTGGTTGACTGCAGGCTAAACATGAGTCAGCAGTGTGATGCGGTGGTCAAGAGGGTGAACGCCACCCTTGGTTGCATAGCCAGAAGTGTGGCTTCTAGATCGAGAGAGGTATTACTACCACTCTACACGACTCTAGTGTGCCCGCAACTGGAGTATTGTGTTCAGTTTTGGACCCCTCATTACAGAAAGGATATAGTCAGGTTAGAGTCAGTGCAGCGTAGGGCCACAAGGTTGGTGGCCGGTTTGCAGGGGATGCCGTATGAGGCGGGACTGAGGGAACTGGGTCTCTTCAGCCTGGAGAAGAGGAGACTCAGAGGGGATATGTTGGCGACATACAGGTATGTGAGGGGATGTCACATGGAGATGGGTAGAGAGCTGTTCTCCCCTGCAGAGGAAGGCAGGACGCGCTCCAATGGAGCAAAGCTCAGGGAGCCAAGGTTCCATTTGGATGCCAGGAAGCACTTCCTGACAGTCAGGACCCCGAGGGTGTGGAATGGGCTTCCACGAGAGGTCGTTGAGGCCCCATTGGTGCTGGACGTCCACATGGTGGGCATGTCGTGAGCGGAGCCAGCTGGTGCCAGAAGTCAGACTAGATGGCCCGGGAGGCCCCTTCTGACTCGCTCTGTTTTCTATGTTTCTAAGGTGCCAGGTTCACTCCCCAGCAGCTCCAGGGAAGGCTGGAACATCTGCCTGAAAATCCAGAGTCTCTGCCATCGTCGAGAATGCTGGGCTAAATGGACAAACAGTCTGATACAATATAAGTCTGCTTCCTGCACTATTAATAATGAAAAATTGTGGTTTAATAATGACACAAGAAAATACCCTTGCTTTGTACGGGCAAGAGAATCCCAGGCAATGCTTGTCTAAGTCAGATGTAAAGGCAGGGGTAGGCTATTTGGTTAATGAGTACAACCCTACACTTGCCCACAGGACCAGGAACCTCCTCAGGATGAGCATGAATCCCATAACAAGGACAGGCTCCTATCAAACAGAACAACTCCCAGATAGCACAGGTAGGCACACCCATGACAATGCTTTGACACACCTGCCAAAGAAAACAGGGCTGTGTCTGGTTTCTGCCCCCACTGACTGCATCCAATCAATGGAGCAGAAGGAAGAGGGACAGGGCAGAGAACGACAGGAGCTCCATGGAAGCACGAGGAGAAGTCCATAAACAAGGGGAATCATTATCTTGTGCAAATATTACCAAACACAATTATTCTATGTCTTTGAAGATGGTGTGTATCCATAGCAGGAAACTACTAACACATTATATGAACATACCATATACAACATCCAGGCATGTGAATCAAGCAAGCCTTCTTCAGAATAAGGACCAACACAGACTCCCCTGTAAGGCCATGTCTAGCAGCTATGTGTCATTTTCATTTTTTACTCTAGATTAGCTTTAAGGGATCTGATTAGATCTTAAATGGCCTAATCAGAATCATAGATCCTGCACCTAGACTTGATTTTTAAAAAAAGTTAAAAGACACTGCTGGGAACAGATTTGTAGTAAAATGTCTGTTGGTAAGATGGTAGGATTTTTTTGTTTTCTGTTCCCCCCACCCCACCCAGATCATCTTAAACCTCAGCCAGTGTATGTATTGGGTGAACATTCTGTGCTCAAAACAGCAGAATCCCTCTTATCTTGAGAACTGCGGCAAGTCTGATTCCCACATGTCTCATTATGCAGGAATAACCACATCAGAAAATATTGTGGTCTTTTGTCATAAGGGTCAGTTTTTGCTGCCAACATACTTTCTGGCTCCCTCTTCAAATTGCTTTGGTATGACTCATATTTGAGAAACCAAGCTCACATATGTTATAGGGCAGGATTTGCATGGTGACATAATTAGCTTATACCAAAAATCTTGGAAGAGCTTTCTGTGTACCAAAATGGCCGTGTCAGATTGCCTCAAACATCTCCTGTTGAAAAAAGTAATCTGAAATAAAGCATTCTAGAGCTGCACTGAATATTTTTCAGTTTTTGGAAAAGGTGAAGTCCAGCCATTTCCATGGGATATTATTTTGCTGAAAAACAGTTACGTAGTTTTCCCAATTTGGTGAGTATATTCAACCTGCTGCTAATGTATGCTTATATTATCTTTGTGAAAATTGATTAATTAAGAAGAGTGGTATTTTCTACTTCTGAGGAGTATGAAGAAAGATCAGGGAGGTGACAGGAGATGCAGCCCCTCGCTTTTAGTGTCAAGCCCAATAATCACAGATTTTAGAAGATTTCATGGCAGCCATGATTTGGCCCAGTGTTGGCTCTGGGTTTCAGAAGGCCTTGGGCAAGCTATCTTAATCAGGATCTTGTCCCTCAGTGACTAGACTCTCTTACCAAGCTTGTCAACAGCCACTGTTCCTCAACTTCCTCCTCACTCTTCCCCCTCCTTGCTTGCCAGGTAGACGACCAATGAGCATGCACGCTTTGTTCCTTCATACCAGCAGTGTTGTTTGGGCCAGAGCAAAGGACAAGAGCAAGAGCAGAGAATAAGCAGCTGCAGTAGTACAGAAGACAAGCAGCTCCACGGGCTGTTCTCAGCCCACTAGAGTCCAATCCAAGGCAAATTCCCAGCTATGCTGGCTCTTGACACCGGCTCTCATTTGACTTACTGTGGGAGAAGTCAGAGAACAGGCCTTGGGGCTTTCATTAAGCATTCTTCCAGAGAATCTTTTTAAGAGCAAACGCCCACCTCTCGGGTCCAGACACAATTATCATCCATTTGTAGTCCTCCTGTTCTTCATGATGAAGTTTTTTTCAGATTTTTTCTTACTTCAGAAAAGAAAAATCCATTAAGTAGGGAAAGACAGAATAAATGCACAATGCCTTTTGACAGTGAGCATTAAGACCTCCAACTGTCAGATACTGTGAACATGCAAAACTTCTACTGTTCATTGAAACCAATATAGTTCCCTCCTTATAAAAAACAAAGAAGCACAGGTTTTGTGGGGACACCCATTCCATAATAGCAAAAGGATTATTTTGAGTTATATGGAATACTTATATCCTGCTCTGAGAAACTCTCAAGGCTCCTTAATAAAGAGCTGAATGATGCAGCTACATCCAAGGGTACTGTAACAAACAGAAATGTAGTGCAAGAGTTACTCAGGAGCATTTTCTGCCCACATCCATGGGTTTGCCTGGAGTTGTCCACAGCCTGCTAAGCAACAAGCCCACCAAGGACACCTGAAGCAGGGGGAGTCAGACTGAGCCACTGAAACTCATTCAGGCCAAGATGGGCTCCACCCTTCCTTTACTAGCAGTGGTGCTACTGAGGTCCTCTAGGTCAGAGTTGCTGGGCACATTCCAGTGTGCAGCTGGAATGTGCTGCATACACGGTGCGAGCAAGTTTCACTTCTAATTGCTTGTTTCCAACGGGGGTTATATTTCAGGAGACTTGGACCACCCACGAGAAACCGTTTACCATGTGTCAGTCCACGGGAAGGGCATGCTCTGAAGCAAGTGAAATTTAAACCAGCAGCCGCCAGCCAGGGCTGTCCCAGTGAATAAGAGACCCAGCCTCCAAGGCCTTGATGAATAATAGCAACAATGCAAACACAGAACATGCGCTGGTTGAGAGGATGCCACATGCGCAGCCTGCTTGCTTTTAGCTGTGGTGTGCTTGATTTCCATTAGCCTGCCGCAGGGCCACTGTGGTGAGTTCCAGTCAAAGAATGCCTGGGAAGCAGAGCAGTTAACAGGAAAATACTGGCAGTGAATGCGGAGAATGTGTTCCCCATGTGGAACAGAAACGGAAAGATACTTACTTGCAGCTCGCAGGGTGGCTGCCTTAATGGCACCAGACAGCACATGCCATATAATGTGCAGTCCAAAGTGATGGTGACAGAATGGGCTCCCCAAATTAGCTTCTCATTTGAAAGCCTCTGTATAATTGAATGGGCTAATTTTGTGTCATGAGCAGTTTACAGCCTAAGAAATGTGCACAATGTACATTATTTTGTAATATTATTTGCATAAAGTACATCATAAAGGAAGATTTGCAGTATTATACAAAAGTACAAAGTCACAGCATTTTAGTATTAACATTTCCTTACAGCCTGTGAGTTTTTATGAAACTGTTCTAGATGCCTGCAAGGCCGTATGGTAGAGGTGAGCAACTTGTGACCTGCCAGATGTTTTGGCCTACAAATCCCATCAGTCTGAACAACCAATGAGGAATGATGGAATTGTATGACAAAATACCCAGAGAGCATAAGTTGCCAGCCCTGCAATAAGAGAACAAGTGGCAATGTACAATTGGCTTTTCTGTAGCACAAAACAAAGCTTCTGCTGCATAATTCTTACACAGGAGTTTGCCCCACCCACAAGGCCCTCTCAGCCCTGCATTGCTGGAGCAATGTGGGAAGATGCCACAGCTCCCCTGGTTCAGTAAGAATGTTTGAGGGCTTCATCTTTGGGATTTCTAATGCAAACTGATCTTGGAATAAAGTGTGGATTGGAACAAATTATCATTTGTACTTCTAATTTATCTGAATTTTGCAGTGCAATTAGCCTGGCTCAAGTAAGGAACCAAAACATTTAGAAATGCATACTTTTAGACAAAGATTGTTTCAGAATGTGTATTTTGTTACAAAATACATTCAGATTAAGTATTTATGCATGCATTCTCCTGCATGTTTTGTTTTTCCTATCTCTCTTTAATATGGCGATAGGATGGACTGGACTTCTAAATGAATCCATGAAGTTTAGAAGGCCATGCATCATAAATGGACTTGCATCATAAATAGCAGTACTGGAATATGAAGTGGTGAGTGGCAGAATTGGCAGGGGCAAACAGGATGGTCCAGCTGGGGTACAAGGGGCAGAAAGAAGAAGACAGAAGAAATTGTTCCTCTAGCAGAAGATGCAGAAAGTCCTGAGAGGGTAGGAGGAGAGGGAGGAAGCAGGGAACAAAACAGTGTGTGAGTGATTTTTCATTTTGGAGGAAGGACATAAGAAGCGGTGAGAGCAGTTGAAATCCAGAGTCCAGGAAAACAACATAACAATGCTAAATGCCCTTGCGAGCCTCAGGTAAAAACATCCAAATGCACCTGTGGACTCATGAGCTAGATAGGGCCTGTAAGTTTCTTTCCGCATTTTAGTTTTCAGCTAAATCTGCCTTCAGTGTAAGCAGTGGAATGCGCTTAAGCAGAGTAGCAGCTGCGTTACAGCAGGGAGAGAATATGCCTTTCATCCCTAGAAGTCACTTTCTAAAATCATTTCTGTTTCCACCTGCAGGGGGAAAGATGCAAGTACACTTGTCTGTACCCCCAGAGGGAGAAAAGCAGCTGGGTGGAGAGGATCATTAGAGTGGGAAGGGTAAGCAGCCCCTTCCATCTCGTCATCCAGCATTTGCTCTGCTTCAGCTCGTGTGTGTGTGTGTGTGTGTGTTTAAACAAAAGTAAATAAAAAGTTATATGCAATTAGATATGGGTGTCTAGTTTCTGCCTTGGGAGCTTTAGAAAGAATTATAAGAATAATTGTTTGAGAACCGTTCCAAAAGAAACTTTCACTAGAAACCGCACGCCCCTGGCTCTGACTCTGAAGGGGGATGGATGCCATTGTAATGGCATCAAACACTCACCCCAGACCAACCTCATCATGCAATTTCTGCCATTATATTCTAGACTTCTGCAGACCAGTTTTATCACACTGTTTTCATATGTTGGGTTTTTTCCTAGGTACATATCCCACTGTGTGCTAAGCCTGCCACACTGCAGTGGGGTGGGGGGGGGGTGGAGAGGAACAGCATCAGAAGGGTGGTGCATTGGGCAGGGGGAGTGTCCTGGAAAGAGGAAGTGTCCTATTGGGCTTTTATTGTTGGCAGTATTTGCTAATGCAGTGGAATGGCTCTCTGAACTGCTTCTCGTGCTGGCTGAAGGAGGCCCATCCTGGCTGAGCTCCACACAGACAGCTTCCATCCATCAAACAGCAGCAACGATGCACCCGACCTTCCTTCAGTTGCTTTCCTGCCTCCTTCACCTCTCTCTTCCTGCCTCTGACTTGCCCAGCAGGTGCCACACCCCAGCTGGAGCCCCAAACTTCTGGGAGGCCATCTGCTCCGCTGCCCTGCCATGCATGGCCACTCGCTGAAATAAAGCCACAGGGCCCGGGAGGCCTCTGCTTCCTATGACCCCTCCCTCCAGAATTAGTTGATGTTTTACTCACATGCCTTCACCTCCTGCTGTCCTCCCTTCCTTATATATTTCTGCCTGTGGTTGTTTCTTTTTCCCTTACTGAAATGAAATGCCGTCCTTTCCCCATCCATCCCTTTTTGTAAATGCAGGTGTCCTTAGGATAACCAGCAATTTAGAGACACACTGAGAGAGCCTTTGGAGCATATGTCAATTAGCACATGCAAAACTGTGCTTTAAAAAAGAGAGTCCAGTGAGCCTGAGCCCTGAATCATTTCCATATCTAGCTTTGTCCCTTCTGCCCAGAGAACTGAACAGGAAATGCAGTGATCTTCCCTAGTCTTTGAAAAATTGAAGTTTAGAATGTCTTTACTGGTCTGTCCTTTGCATCAAAGAATGATTTGCTGAAAACATAACAATATACATGTTAGCTCAGAAGTAAATTGCATTGTCTTCAATGCTGCTTATTCTTTAGAAACTCAGCATGGGAGGGGGCTGCTCTTGGTTCTGGGAACTGCTCGTGGGAGGAGCAGTACAGAGGCTTCATCCCAGAGGAGGCAGGAGGAGGCAGCGAGGCGCATTCCAGCCTCCTCTCCTCTCTCCCCGTCCCCTTCTCCTTCTCCAGGCTTTTTGGGGAGGAAGCAGGAGGTGCTGTCAGTTACTCCCCCCTTAAGAAACTCTTTTCCTTCATGCCTGCATACAACCCAGTAGATTGAAAGAAAACATTTTTAATGGGCCATTTTCTCTGCACACATCAGCTTTCCAGCTCCTCCTCCTCCTCCTGCAATTGCATTTGTGTGTAACACAGGATCATGTTTTCAACACAGTGGAAACCATGCTGTATTCACTAACATGTGTCCCAAGAGTGGCCAATAGGTTTTGGATAAAGACTGCAACTGGACTCCCTGAAAACGGAAGGGGCATAGATCTCCTTCCCCAGTCACTTAGTGGAACTAGAGCAGCATTCAACACATGAATCTATCTGCATAACGCCAATTTAAAAAATGTTCTAGAGTTCTCAATCTAGATCAGGACAATTGCTTCCCAAATCAATGCAGCTATCCCAAAGTTGCTCTTTGGCCAAGAAAGTAAATACACAATGAGTAGCTTCCTTTTCAGGCAAAGAGCAACTCTGTGGAGGAATTTTGTCAGGAAAACACAGCAGCAGGGGTTAAAAACCTCTCTCCAAAACCTCCATGCTTTTCTCCTAACCAGGATTGATGGCTCCATGACTGATCAATAGACCCACAGCAAATATCATCTGATTTGGCCCTAACCAAAAGCTACCCTCTTGCTGGAAGGCAGTTTTATGAAACACACAGAGATGTCTATTACTATCCTAGAAGTAAGGCCTTATGTGTTCAGTGGGTCTTACAGCCTAGTACACTGGTATAGAATCACTCCTTAACAGTACCATGAGATATATAAAGGTGGGGGGTCCTTAAATAAAATTGTTGTCAGTCAACTGTGAGTTAAGTAACTTGACCACTTGAGGAAAACTTGCATGAGGAGAAGGAGAAAGAAAAGAAACTGCACAATCTTTAGTCCCCCTCCTCTGAAGAAAGCAACACTCCACAGGAGGCTCTTCTTTGCTCTAATTTGTGAAGAATTCATAACATACACTTTTTCAAAGGCATAAGAGGCTCTGCCTTTAGCCAATGGCCTTCCTTCTCACACATGGGTTGCTTGTACATAAAACACAAAAGCATCCATGCAGAACACCAACCCCAGAGAGACAAGTTGCTGCGTTCATAATCGCAACATACTTCAGCCTCAATATCTGTAATGCCACTGCAATCTCTATGATGGATCAGTGCATGTAAATTTTTCTCTCAATTCACTGGTGATAAGGCACGTTTTGGAGTCCCATTTACCTTTATCATTCAATAGATAGTGATGGCCCAAAGGATCTTTTTTCCTGCATGAACCCTGGAAAAGCAAACCAATGGCATATAAGTGCACAGACACTCTGTTCCGTTATTACACACGAGAGCAGCTCCATTAAGCAAAGAATCTATACATAAGCATAGAGTTAAGTACATGCATAAGTGCTTTGCTAGGTCTGCATCTAAATTACTCTATGGCTTGAGCAGGATTGCAAACTACCACAGAAGGGCAAAAAAGTTTGCAATATTAAATTTTAATGGCATAAATATTTTAAAGGTTTAATCTCCACTAAAAGTAACAGGTCATATTTTTGGAGCTCTCCTGCACTGGGAGGGGAGACCACTTCTTTTTCTGTTTTTGGCAGAACAATCAAGCAAACATTCTACAAATTAAAACCTGGCAGGAAAGTTCTGGGCCCCATTCTTGCTAATAGCCCAGACAAAGATTTGCTTCCTGTCTTGACTGGATTCCTAACCTACAGGCCAATTGTAGATTTTGGGATGCCCTTGGGTGGATCCCCTCTCTGAGCAAGCCAACTTCTAAAGAGGCCATGTGTCCTTGTATATACAAGACAGTCCTCTATTTGTCTTTAGCTAGGGAACCAGGAAAGCTGACAACAATGAGCGCATGAATGGCAGGCGAACAGCTCACCTGGTCATGGTCATCCACAGAGTGCTGAGATGTCCTGCATGTTTCCTTATACTGCCATAACTGTTTCCCAATAAATACATACTGTAAATGGGTGCGTACAAATGTCACGCAAGCCGTATCCTCAGCTTGAACACTTCCTAGGTTGGCTCCTGACATGCTCCTCCACGAGCCACCAAAAGGGAAAGGAAGAAAGAAGCAAGAGCCATTGCTGCTCCCGCAAGCGTCTGGTACTGCTCACCTGCTCGGAGAATTCAGGTGAGCAGGCAACAGCTGTTAGCGGAGACAGCGACTCAGCCACAGGGCCCTCCGTGCCGGCAGTGGGTCCTCCCTCGGAGTGCGCACTGCAGACGTGAGCTAACAATGTCGGCTCCTGACACCAGCCATGCTCAAGAGGTATTCAAAACAATCTCTACTCATTCATGAATATTTTGCCCGTCTATGAATAATATCCTAAAGGATCCATTAAAAAAGCTTACTAATTACTATTAACGATGAGCAAAATGTCTTACAAGTACTGCTGACAATTTCAAAAGCTTTGTTGTCCTGATCATATTAAGCCATATTAGGTTGGTAGTGTCGGCTTCTCTCCCCAGGAGAATCAATTAACAGATAAACAAGCCCATAGACCGTGTAATAGCAATGCCAGTGGTGTTTCCAAGTATTACCTGGAGCAAGGTACAAATACAATACAGCTTTAGTCACAGGAGGAGAGAATTATAAATGAACTTCAACTTTTACGGTACAAAACCAGCAAAGAAAACCCTGCTAAAGGGGAAAAGAAGACTCGGAGGCAAGAAAGCAGCTACTTCAAATAACACATTCCCTGTTGCAGCTCTGTGGAATGACGGGTTTTTGGTTTTAGTCTGATGATGAATCACAAATCCTGAGAAACTGTTTTCATCTTTAAATACTTTGCTAGATCGGGGGGGGGGGGGAGTACCAGCCTAGTGTGTTGCAGATAGGCATACAACAGTAGAGCTGAGTTTCAAAAATGGGAAATAATGGGAAAATATTAGGGTGGGAATCTAGCAGTGAGAGAGGCAAGGAGAGGGAGGAAGATGGAGGGGTTGGAATGGACTTCAGCGAATCAGGCCTGGCTTCAAATCTCTACTCATGATGCTTCCTGGGTGGTGCTGAAAGGCCCAGCTCTTAGCATCATCTAAGTCACATCATTAGGAAGATAAGATGGAGGATCTCTCTCTCTCTCTCTCTCTCTCTCTCTCTCTCTCTCTCTCTCTCTCTCCCTCTCCCCCCCCCAATGTGTGTGTGTGTGTGTGTGCACGCACCAGCCTGAGCATTCTGGGAGCAGGGTAAGAGAAACAGTGAATAAAATACCTAAATGTTCACAGTAGCATCCCAAAATGGTCACATGAGGTTAACCCATCTAACAATGCAATCCTATTAGAAATCTCTACTTCAAAAGAGGTGCCAAAAGGTTGTACCACCTGAAATGCCTTTTGCATACATTGCTCCCAGTTGTCCATCCTACACAAGTGCAACACCAAGCAGACTCACAAAAAGAGGAAACTGTGCTATACCGCAGCTATACCACTGTGCCACCTTGTGCTTGATGAAGATACTCTATGGAAAGGCAAAGGTGCATTTTCTTACCCATATGGGGCAAGTTAGGTAGAGAAAACCAGTCAATCTTTATTCTTCACATAGCATAGCCATTCCTGTAGTTATGCCTGCAACCAGTGCCTTCTACTAACCAGTTCAACATTTCACAGTTGCTGTCAGGCTCTCCTTGACTGTCATGCGGTTGTGCATGTACACACAACACTGACAGCAAAATCTTGTACCTGTTCAGTTAATATGCCCCAGTGTTTTTTAAATGAGCCTGAGTCCATAAAGGGACAATCCTACATATGTTTAGACAGAAGACATTCCTATAACTCCCAGCATTCCCCAGACAGGTAGATGAGAAAGAGGGGCAGGGGCTTCTCTCCCTTCCACACACACATTTAATCTGTCCAGTTTTAGTCTGTAGACAGAAGATAGATACAGAATGACTTCCTAGTCCTTTTTCCCTAGTACTCCACATCCTCCAGGGATGCAAGTAAATGAGCCTGAGGTAAGGACCATGGTTGCTGGGCAACAGAAGATGGCTGTCAGTTGGTGGTCATGGCTGTAAAGAGGCAAACAGGTGTGACTGGTCTGTACTCCTGATGTCATTCATGGTTTCATTACTCAGGTGACCCTGCTGTGCATCTACCCATCTCAATTCACAGGTCCTTTCACCCTACACCCCATTGAACCAGAGAAGTTTCTTCACATACATTCTGTAGCCATTTGAAAACAGACAGATGATATGGAACATTATGTACCCTGATTAAGAAACAGAGCTTTTAACTGAAGATTCAGAACTGTGAATATGTGTGATGGGGGAGATAGTTTAGACAGACAGACAGATCCCTCTTAGAAAAAAGCGAGCACTACAGATAAATATTTTGTTATAAAGTTTCTGTGCATCACAAGTCATTGCCTTAGTGTTTAGGCTGGAGAAATGGTTGGCATATTAAAGAGCAAGACATGTAATGTAGAATGGCGATATATTTAATTAGTTTATTAGGTAAAAACAGCTACAGACTTCTTAGCAATTGCCAATCTCAATATATACACATACCCAGTGTGGCTTTCTTGTCTAGCAGTTGCTATTACATGCTTTATGAACATCATAGCCTGTGCTAAAAGCAGATTTTTTCCCCCTAGAACAGCAGCAGTTATGCATACTTTCCTTCAGGGATTATTTTCTTTATAAATTTTTAGTAGCTGACTGCCTATGGTGAGGCTTTTCTGTAAGAGAATATATGAACTGTATATTTTATGATTTTTTTATTTCTAGTGACAGAGCTACATTTCATGAGACAATTCACTTGTATTTTATATGGGTTTCTTTATTAGATCTTCTTTGTTTCCCTTCGCTTAATCCTTGCTTTACCATGACTTGCAATTAAAAATTAAAAGCTAATCAAAACGCATCCAGTTTCCTCAGTATTTGCACAGACCCCCTTCGTTGTAGTTAGTAAGCACCTGCTAGGTATCTGAAAAACTGAAAAAATATGAATAATTTCTTTCTTTCTTAGACCTCTGTCTTATAAACTCCACAAGAAAGAACTAGATTAGTGTTGATTTCACAGATTTTAAGGTTGATTCTATTTTATTCTGTATCGTGGGTGGTTGGGTGGGTGAATGAAAAGTTTGCATGCATACAAACAGTACAACCCAGTTTATAACAAACTGAAGTCAAAATACTTGGATTCAAGCTAATTACCTCAGAATGAAGTTAATGTGATCAAAGTGGCTTTTCACCTTCTTCAGTAAGACTGTTCTGTGGATAATAGTTTACTGTATGATTTTGTGGGAGGAAAGAGACCTTTTAAAGCAATGTTAAACTGTAGAGAACACTTTAGTTCTTTTCAATAGGTGCTGCTTCATCATATGTCAGGGTATACAAGTGCCACTGGCACTGGTAAAGTGTAGACGTTCTTCAGTTAAAAGGTACAATCATTCCCCACCCTTTTGTGGAGCAATGCACCCTTACATATTTGGCTATGCAGCAGAGAGGATCTGAAGCAGCTCCGGTTTTCACTGAAGAGGCTTTGCAGCTCTGTAGTTCCACCTCCTCCTCCAAGGTCCCTTGCCCTCGTTAGCCTAAAGGAGGGTTAACTTAGACATCTGTCTTGCTCATCGTTCCTGACTCTCCTCCTGACCCACAGTCAACAACTGCTCACACCATTAGCTACCATGATCACCATTTCTTTATATCTCAAATGCACTTCGTTTCTTTTGTTTCTGGTAACATGTCCTTCTAGCAGGGGTGGAGAGCAAAGCTCCAGCAGCTGTGTGGTTCCTTTTCCCTTCTCCCTTGGCAAGTCCTGATAAAGGGACATGGAGTGCTTGCGTTTTTAGGTGGGGGCCCATGGGTAGCTGCAGGTGTTCTTGTTTGGGACCCTAATTCCCCTCCAAGAGACGGGGGTGCCCCAAGACATTCCCTGAGAACGGCTGTGCGGAGGCTTTCTGTGCAGGTTAGTGTTCCTGGGCTTATTCTCTTTTTTCCTACTGTCTTTGCAAATTCTCCTTTGATCACACATGTTTTTCTTTCCCTACTGATTTGGATAGGAGCTGTGTGATTGAGGTTTCTGAATGAGAACCCAGGAAAAGGGGCCTCCCTGCATGGACTGACCACTTAGAAAGACTGCCAGGGCATTTGATCCAGGTCCTGTAATGGGAAAGTGGTTGTAGAAGAAAACAAACACATCACACAAATCCTTGCAGAACTCAGATGTAAGCAGAGAAGGGACATTGCATAAGATGTGCTCTGGGGTACCACTGCAAGAGACTGTCTTTTTCAAGATTATTTGGTCAGCCATTAAAGAATTGCTGTACTGTGTTGAGACTTGGGGTGCAATCCTATTAGCTACAGAATTTATTCATTTCTTTCTTGCTGCCGCACTTCTCTGCTTACAACATATATTCAGAGAATGGTATAACTATAGCTGCTTATTTGGGATTCTATGGAACTAAAAGAACATTGACAACTTAAGAAATAATAGCTAATACAATCTGAGTCCATATTTTCAGTGGAATAGACCATTCATCTATTCATGTTTTATTTTGGGTTTCTACAGCTAAATGAATGGCTCTAAAGGAGACTTCAGCATATGAAGTGTCAGGATTGACAACTGGTGGCCTCCATACAGATTGTGAGTTTCCAGTTCCTGGGAGCTGGATCAGCATTTGCTCTTCTTGTGCCCCCTGCTTTCAAAACATACCACAATTACTGGAGACGGCTAGCAGCCCTACTGAAATTTGCCTCCACGTCAAGTGGCAGAATGCAGTGAATGGGGGCTGTAGTGTGCTGAGGGAAGCATAGGAAAGTAAATACAGATACTGGTGACCAAAAGCTCGGGACATTCTGCTTCCTAAGGTGAAGCACAAGAAGGTGTTTCCACCTACTCCATTTACAAAAGCTGACTGGCCTGCTAATAGAAACTTTTCTGAGCACTGGCAGTTTCCACGAACCCCTTCAACACATCTAGAGGCAGCAGGCTAGTGGGGCGGGGGGGGGGGAGGTAAGCCAAGTGGAGCATAGCTCTGTCCTCTAACGCCTTGCTGGTCTCTCCCAGCATCTGCAGCCTGAGGCAATTGGTTCTTTCTATTTAACCACCTTTCTGCATCAGCGTCAGCATCAGCATCAGCATCATCACCATCATTTTACTGTACAGTCAGTGCAAGGAACCCGATCCAGATCTTAAAGCTCCCTCCCCATGCTAGGATCATGGCACCTACTCTACAGAACCAGTGAAAATGCATAGCTGCTAAACTTAGCTTTAAAGTAATGTCTTTTTGTGGCCCTGAGTCACAATGAACTTACAGCAAGAACAGCATGTGGAGTAAAGGAGTTCGTCATCCTTTCCCAGTTAGTGAAGCTAAGTTTAGCACACCTTGGTAGCTGATCAGAAAACCTGGGATGAGATAGACAATGGTTCTCCTTCCAAGGCCAAGTTCCTACATGAAAAATGGGCATCGGTGGGCGCCCAAGAACAGTTGCTGGGCACTAGAGGATGGGCATGTGACCGTCCAAGAAAAGAGAGTCTCTTTTGCATCTGTCTGCATTTTGTGTCCTCCACTGCCTACCGCAACAGCATATTCCTGTTATATTGCTGGTCACCACAGTGGTCTCTCACAACAGTTGGATGCAGCTGGGGCCCAGCCTAGAAGAACAGGAACATATGGTGAGGCTCGGTAAGGTTAATGAGCGACAGCTTAAAAATTAGGGTCCAATAAGAAATGTTCTCACACTCACACACGGACACACGCAAGGATGCTTAGAGGGATGGCCCCAGTCCATATCTAAGCTAATGGAGCTGTTTGTTTTGTTCTCAGGCTGACTGAAAGTATTTCTTCCTGAAGGATCTACACTTTAAAATGGAATGGATTAAATATGTTACATACACTTCCAGAGAGATAATAGTAATACACAATAACAGGGACCATATTTACAAAGAAATGCTATGGGTAGAATTTAAAAAAAAAACCATGGCAGTTAACAGCAGAAACTTGGAGTAGAGATCAAAAGAACTTCAACTTGTTTGAAAGTTTTCAACGACCCATTTCCACTTTTTATAAAGTTGGTGTGCCGCCTGTGAGCGCTTCATGTCCTAATCGAAAAAGAAGGTCCTTCTGCTTCATGTGTCAATACCGTAAACATGTAAATCTGGAAAATATTTTCCAAGCAGGCAGCCATGTGTAAAATGTTCAGAACCTGCCATGAAAGAGCTGCAGCTGCAAAAAAATGCAAACTTTGCACTATGTCATGAAGAGTCCAGATGTGGGGGGAAGCAAGACATTTTTTCATCTTGGATCGGCAGCTGGACCAAGCTTTCAGCATGTCTTTTAAGCAGGGTTTTATCAAGTAACACAATGATGATTATGTAATCACAAAGCAACAGAACAGATGAGCCTTGCGTTTCAAGCAATCTTCAGTTAATTACTGCAGCTACAGCATTTCAGAGTCACGCACTTATTTCTGAGTGTGCAATGTGCCCGGCCTATATGTCACTTTATTGGGACCACCAAAGCAGCACCGTTAGGAGAGAACCATAAAACAGTGGAAAAGAAATGTCATCCCCCTTCCTCAAGAGGATCCTCTCGCCACCCAGAGAGACTTCTTAACAACATAGCCAGTTGGGGGTTCACGTGTAACCTCTCTCCACTTTGCAAATTGTCCAGATCTGCCAAATCCATTAAAAAATATTATATTACAAATACCATGGTAGAAGGGCCAAAATGCATGCTTTGCGCAAATGTGCCTAACTCTTGTTTGGGTATCCTGTTGAGATGATGAATTATAGCAGCAAAATGTAGCACAGAAGAAAGCCCGGTCTCTGCCATGTTTCCCCTGCTCCAAATTGCCTTCCCCTAATCAGCTTCTGCCCCGCAAAGAGGGTTTCAGGAATAGGGTTCCTTTAGCATTCATAACCTGTATTATACTTTATCATACTGAGTTGGTGTATTGGATTTTTAGGGCTCTAATGGATTTATAGCAGGTGAGTCTTCAGAGAATGTTTTCACCTTCCTCTGTCTTCATCTGATGTGATTGCAACTTAAACTAAAACACTATTATAACGTCTTTGCTGCAGTGTTGACACAGTGACTATGGTACAGAAGAAAGAGCACTGGATGGGGTCTGGACAGAGTTGGGTTGTCATCTGAATCCTCAAAGCTCACTGGACAACCCACATCTCAGAGGGAAAAGGGAGTTAACATGCCCTGACTCCTTGCGTATTGCTTGAGTACATGGGTAAGAAGCTATGGCGGGCCACTCTCACCTAAAACAACTGGCTGTAGGCCTCCCGCACGCATATCAGAGGGACCGCCAACTCTTTCTTGTCTGCTCACATGACTTGAAAGACACACAGAGATAGCAGCCTTTCCCAACCTAATCCCCTACTAAAGTTTTGCACAACAAATCCCAGAACACATGTCCTGCTTGAAGGGAAGGGAAGGGAAGGGAAGGGAAGGGAAGGGAAGGGAAGGGAAGGGAAGGG
>NW_025335641.1:3488620-3503572 GCF_004798865.1 Varanus komodoensis
GGGAAGGGAAGGGAAGGGAAGGGAAGGGAAGGGAAGGGAAGGGAAGGGAAGGGGTCCCTGCAGATTTTACTCTGCTAGTTGAAACAGCTATAGGGGGCAGCACTCATCTCCATTTCAAAGGCCACGAGCCAGCACTGTCCATAAAAAGGGGATGTGGTAGCACAGCTGTTATTTACTTGCTGGGCTGATGGGACTTTGTCCAAACCACCTGGAGGGCACTAGTTTAGAGAAGGCCGGTGTGAAGTCTTCCAGCCACACAGCTCGCCTGTGAGCACACTTACCAGACTGCAATTGCCACCTGGCCCACAGAGGAACCTTGCAGGCAGCTTTACATGCAACACTGGCTACATGAGAGAACATCAGTAATGCCGTTTCACCACTGTCTGCGTTTATCCACAATTCACTGCACCATGAAACTCTTCACTTAGGATTCAGCCTTGATGCTAACAAAGCCGGTGACAAGACAACTTACAGCGCACACCCTTGTTCTAAGTGGAGACATCATTGCACACCACAGTATTCTCACATTCATTTCCATGCAACCAGAACTGGTTTTATGGAGCTGCCCACTAGGGCTGAACCCTGGAAACTTTTATCTGGGGCCCCAAATCTCTGGGAGAACTGCTGCTCCACCACCTGCTGTCCACAGGGTCCATTTTGCCAAAATGAAGCTAGAGGACCCCTGATTATCCCTGCATTATCCGATCCCTCTGGATTAGCTGGGGGGTTTTCGTCACTTCCTGCTGGCCCCGTGGCTTTGAATCTTTGTACCTGAGGGGTCTTTTTCTTGGAATCAAATACCTTCCTTCCCCATATGTACCTTTTGACGAACACAAGTGTTCCTGGGAGACAGATCCCTTTAAAAGCACACAGACAGACCTTAGACAGACACATGTCACTTAGAAGATGCAATTTGTGGTTGCTTGGTTGGTTGGTTCAATGCTGTAGTCCTGAGCCCCGGCTCTTCTTGGGACTGAGCACCATCCCCGCATGCAACAGAGTACTGTTTTCCACATTGCAAGGTTTCAGAATTCTATTCTAATTACCTTTAAAGCCCACCTTTGTGACTTGAACTCTGTCAAATACATTTCTAAAAAAAGTCAGACTGAACTATACTACTCTTTTGTTCTTAAAATTCCTCCAATGTATTTGAAAATGAAAGGTATAAAATGCTACCATAAAATGATGAAATAATATGCTACAATAAAAAAATGAAATAATGAAACGGACAGATCTGGAAAGTACTCAAACCACTCCTAACTCTGTCACTGCACTATGCATATTTGCAATATATAATATTCTAGCATGAGACAAAATATTTTCAAAATGAAATCTGCGTTTAAATGCCAATATCCTCTCCTTCTGGCTTCTCACTTTATGACACTAACATAGGATCTCATTCACTGAGCCAATTGAAATTTTAATAAAAGAAAGCAGGAGTTTCTAATAAACTCCTGCAGTGAGCTGATAATACTAAACATCTTTAGCAGCATGGTGTTTTTTATTATTATTTTAGCTGTATATTAATATGCTAGTATTTGTAAACTCCCCAGGGTCACTAGATTTATTCCAAAAGGCTTCTCCACATTCTTCTGGTTTGAAAAGTTTGTGTGAAACTGGAAAGGGGGAGAATGCTTCCAATATGTCTCTCTCAACATCTTTCTAGATGCCTTTTAAATAAGGGAGTGGGGGACCTATTAGAGCGAGAAAGGGGGGGGGATTGAGAGAGGCATTTGGGCATATTGATTCCTTTTATTGCAATTGAAACATTGAAGCAGAGATGTTGGCGGCAAGCATATTTATTGTGGGGTGCCATTTGGGCAGCCATACATCCTTCTCCCACAAGTTTTCTGCTGATAAGGCTGGGCCAAATGTCTGTAGGTTATCATGCTTAATTACTAGGCAGGACATACAACAGTAGATGAGTCTGATTCACAAACAGGAGGATAGGATAATGGGCCTGTTGTGCCTGCTTCATCACAGAAAAGAACACATTTCTTTTGTTTCAGCCGGCATCGTACACATTCAGGGTGCAATCCAAAAGGCCCCAAGGCCAGGGTATCTCCACTGCCGCTGCACTACAATAATGCATTTACTCTAGACGGACATTGCTGACTTTCCAGATTTGGCGCCAGGGTGGGAGAAGGAAGGAGGCTGGGGCCCCAGTCAGAACTGATCTCAGGACACAGCCCCCACCCCGTCTCTATTCCACTCCTTGGCAGAAGCCCTTTGGTCCTCTCTGCAGCCCAGCTGCATCCTCAGAAAAATAATTGAAATGATCGTGTCAATGCCAGCTGCCAGGGGGCAAATGGGGGCTCAGCTTCCAAAGAACCTTGCATCTGGGGCTCTGAAAAGCCTATGCTCCCCACCAGGCACTGTCAGGGGCCCTTAAGGTTGTGCAATCCTATTCATGCTTGGATGGAAAGGAATCCTGGGGCTCCCAGCACTTCCCAGCAGCCATGCTGGCTGGGGGATGATGGAAGTCGGAGGACCTTTTCTGTATGAAAATTGCGCCCTAACAAATGCAAGCATGGAGCACCAGTCATGAATGGCAGAGTGTTAGAGCCAGTCGTGATTATTCTTTAGGAGGAGCTATACTGGGAAGTTCGCCGTTCAACACACCATGGCCAGCACCATAAAGGGTGCACAAGGATATGCCAAAGAAGCTCTCAGGAAGAAAAGAGTGTTGTGCTGATCAGCTGCTTGGTGCAGAAGCCCCAACAGGAACCTCTTTTCACTAACCCTCTCAATTGGCCAGCCTCCAGGAGGCTCTGTGGGCAGTTCTGGCGTCGAATGCAGCACTAGCCGTACTGCCACTGAGCCAGGGCTCCACATGCACAAGCTACGTCCAAACTCAGAGTGCTCCTAGCCAGATTGTGGTGGAATTAGCAACCAGACAAGGAGCTGGGTATTTATGGGACACTCAGGAATCTTCAGCTGCGGTAGTTGTGGGCACTTTGCACAACACTGCATCTTCCATGGCCCCTGTTGCTTTTTTAAAGCATGAAAAGTCTGGTATATCTATGAAGGACTGAAGGAAACCCTCTTGTATCCATGTGGTTTGGCTATACCACCACCTAGTGGTTGGGTAATGGAACAGGTAGACAGGCGGAGAAACTAAAACTGCAGTGGAAGAAGCATGTGTAAAGCTGCTGCTTTTAAATTTGGAACACACCAAAAAGTGAAGTCTTGATAAAGTGGCAGGTTAAAAGCCTCATGTAGAAAAGCACAAAGTGGAGCACAAACATTGTGTCTCCTTGTATGGAAGAAAAGAGGGTTCTTCTTTTGGGGAAAATGCAATTGTCTTTGGCATCTGGACACCAGGGTGGTAGGACCCAAACAGAGCCCTTTACCAGCTTTTTCTCTGCCAGTTTTCCTCTGAAGGGGGAGGCAGCATTGCCAAGCCTCTGGATCCCCGACTAAATAAAATGTAAAACAATAACAATGCAGCAAGGGAAGGAAAGCCAGAGACAAGGGGAAGAAAGGAAGAGGAGTTGACTAGAGACGGGCTGGAATGGCCTGGGCTGTTTTCAGAGCTGGCCTTCTAGAAACAGACTCTACACTGAGGCGCAGTTTTCTCTGAAAGATCTGGCTACATGAGCAAGGGATCTGAATGAGATCCAGGAAAAGAAAGGTGTCCTTACTGCTAGAGGCCTTGTCATTTTCTCACCATGGGTGATGAACGTAAAGCTCAGGTGATGTGCAAAACAGAGTTCAAAGGGCACACTTGGGGAGAGGTATGTAACTTCAGTGAGTCCTGTTGCATCTACCAAAGCAGGCAATGCTTCAGGTCACAGCTCTGAACTGGGTAATTCAGGAATGATCTGGATAATTTGATTAAGTTAGGCCCTGGACAGGAGGAAGCTGCATATCCAGAGGTCTCTTAGTGCAAACAGGATGACGGTCCCACCTACTGTTTAAAGTAATTATAGCTCGGCAAGTACATACTGCAACTCTCTCTCTGGACTGAACCTCCACCGTCCTTCGTTGTCCTCACAAAATGAAATGGAAGTCCAAAGGGAAAACATTTGAAGACTGTGAGGCTGAGCAGCTCAGTGGACCTCAGATGGTCTGCCTTTCAGAGCAGTCCAGCAAGCAGCCTCTCTGTGCAATTCTCTCTTGGCATTCAGATTGCCATCCATGCACTCCATCACTTGCTTCTGTCCAGCAGAAGCTCTACCACAGCCTGAGAAGGCCAAATCTCCCCCTTTCCCTATTATTCAGCATGGTTTTTGAGACACTTTGTCTGCCTAACTTTTGGAACATCTGGTTTGGAAGTAGTCTTTGCTCCCCATCAGCTTGTGCCCCATCTCAGTAGTTGACCTACCAGGACCAGAGAATGCCTGATGTCTCTAATTTTTAACAAATTTAATCCACTCTCTGAGGATTCCTTCCCCATCCCAACATAAATCATTTCAACCAACCAAGGATGACAAAATTCTTTTCTCACTCTTTCTGTCTTCTTAAGCTTACAGCTCACTGCCCTCTCGACATCTACTTCTCCCCTTCCCTCTGTACTGTTCACCTATGCTCTGTGGCCAGTGATTTGCTGCCACTCCTTGGCTCTTTTTTGGGATGACCTTCAATAACTCATTCTCTATAACAATCATGATCTTGTCTCCTGTTGTATTTAATACTGGGGTTTCCCCAAAGAATGAACTCTGTTTTTCCTTTCTTGGTACCTTATGGAGTTGCTTCTCTACCTAGACCAAAGTTTCTTAGGTACTCATGGGGTATTTCTGTTAATTTGGTAAACTTGTTAATTTCTGGGTGGACTGACAGCAGTCTGTTCACCAACAGGAAAAAGCAACAGAGTGTGGAAAAAAGAGGAATAGTGGCTGAGGAATTCGCCAATAATCCATGGTTACTGAATGACTAGCAGCTTTTCAACACAAGGCATTTATTTCATACTTGTAATACTTTATTCACAGAATTTACATGGGTCATCATCCTACAGTCTTTGTATTTTGTAGCCATTTTTGCAGCCACTCTCCCCCCCCCCCCCCCCACCGAGTGAGGATAATGAGATTTTCTATTTTATTTATTTACTTACTCACTTACATGTATTTATAGGCCGCCTATAATTGCCAAGGCCTTCCTAGGCGGCTTACAAGGCATGAAACATATTAAGAGAGTAAAACACATTAAAACACATTTTAAAGGCAGGACAAACTGGAATAAAGGCTCAGGTAATTCAGCAATTGCCCTGTGCTGCAGCACCACCCCATGGTCGTATAAGACAACAAAGAGAGGAAAAAAGCAAAAACCCTGGAAATAAACCGCACACATGAACACCACTCTCTTTGTCCTGCAAAGAAAACAAAAGAAGCCTCTGCAGCTCTAAGCCTCATGCAGAGAAGCCCAACATGCAAATGTTTCCTGCCTGCATTAGGACCATGTGCCCTGAGCAGTGTGGCAATGATCTGGCTCATTGTGAAGCACCTCCGATTGAAAAGCACTGCACTCTTTCATTTATTGCTGTTTTAAAAGTTCTCTTCTCTCACACATTCCCTTACAGCAGGATTTATTATCCACCAAACAGTCACACTGACAAAGTTAGAGACACTGTTGTCACATTAAGTTCAGTCTAGCTAAATTAGCTGAAATCCATATATTTCAACTTCAGTTAGTTATGCTTTGGGTTGTATAGCACAGATACAGACAAGCATTACCCACCCACGAAACAAAACTAATGAGAACGGAGGGGAGTTACTTGGGTCTGCTTCAGGCTGCAAAATGTCTTGAGCCATCACTGGGTGCCAGTACAACTTTTAATTGCGGATGGGACTGCAAATTATTTATTTTATTTATTTATTTTTGACTCTTCGGGATCTAGTTTTTTACTGAGATAGCAAATGGAAAAGAAAATGAGATGACACACTCTATTGTCTTGCCACTCAGAAAGACACTGGTAATGCGCAAGGATCTGGTGACATACAAAATGTAAAGAATGTGATCGCTCCACTGACTGGCTTGTTAAAAGACAAATGATTTATAAACTCAACGAAATATCCGCCATGACATCAGAGGATGCAGAACCCCATGGCAGTGACAGAAGATGACCTGATGAGGTAAGGATTTTTCTCTACACAATTTTTCATTCCGCCAAATTACATTTCACTTTGTGCGTATCAAACCAATTAGTACCACATAGTTAACAACACATACATACATAAAATTCTGCACTGATTTCTGTGCTTTCTGATAATAGCAGCAATACTTCAAACAGCTGAAGAAATATATGCACACTTCACTCCATTTAAAAGCCACTGCTTTGCAACCTGCCACTGACAAAGGACAGGCGAACACCTTGGATCTGTAAGCTGTTGGAATCAGGGCTTTTCTTAATTATTGCTTTCATTGGATTAGTTACACTCACAAACTTCCTATTTAAACTGTATGTTGTGAAGGCATTCATCCTAAACCAGCTGAGTGCCCTCAAAACACAGGAAAAGGCATCTGCTTGTGACAACCTTACAAAGCTTCCGTCCTGCAGTCTATTCATTGCAGAAAGTCCCATCCCACATGAAGAAGCAGTTCATTGTGAAGACTGAAAGAATGCAAATTGGAGACCTCCACTAATCAGTTTGGAGGTGGGGAACTGACATTGTCAGCCTCTCCTAAAACTTTCAGGGGGAAATTTTGCATTTTCCTTCCCATGATGCTCTAATAACATCATGTTGCGTTTCACCTGAAATGACAATGAAAATCATTTCAATGCTATGCAGTACTGGGGGTGGGGGAGAGACGATCTATTTTTCACTTGGCAAGCTGAAGTCTAAAGTAATTAAGCACTGCTGTGTGGGTGGCAGCTTCCTGCTCTGAAGTCAGCCTGAGATAATTACCATATTAAAGTCAAAACATCATGTGCTGTGCTGATAGATAGATAGATGGATGGAGAGATTGGGGCATCTATTAAATGATCCATTTTGTTATGCTTCCCAGGAAATTTTCCATTGATGCCAATTAAGAAATATATATTCCAAGAGAGTATTGCTAAGTGATGAAACTTTTCTCTGGTAAATTGAATTTATTATTTACTGAGCTTGAAATACTTAGTCATTAAAAAATCTGAGGAGATAGAAACCAGGCTGTAGAATTATGCATCTATTACTAACCATTTGCAAAATCCTCATTAGTCCGTTTTTGTATTAAAAACAAACCTATCTGGGCAATTCTGATTTTTAGCGCAGATTTCTCTCGTGAATCCCCTGGTTGGGATGGAAACAGGGTGCTGCTGCTAAAACAAGCACCCGCAAAACCGCAGCAAATTCATGCGCAATGTATAGCAAGAGAGGCCTCTGCTGCAGACATACACACTCGCACATTGGAACATAAACTTAATGAAATGTCCCTCAAAATATATCCTTAATTAAATGCCTCCAAGCTTCCATTTATCGCAAATGGACCACAACTAAGGTGGAAGAAATGATTAATATGTGCAATTTGGCAGAATGCATTGCAGTAAAGCTTCCACACGATAAATGAAAACTCAGAACGACGTTACACTGTAGCTGCCATTAACATGCATTAATGGCCCCATCAGTCGCTCCTGACTTGACTGTGGAGGCCAGTCTTCCATTCCCAAATATTTGTCATGGAAGGCAGAGGAGCAAAGGGGAGCTTTTGCGTCTTTTAAGCTGGGGCAATTGTCATGGTCTTCAAGTCTGAGCTTTGCCATGTATTATGCATCAGATTCACCATGAGGATTTTAAAGGCAGCAGCCACAATTTCCAAGCCCCATTGAGCCATTGTGGGATGCCAGAGAAAACCCACTAGAGTGTATTGCCTTGTATCTGAGCTATGTCCGGTTCTTTTTTTTAGGAGGAGCATCATGTAAGAGAGGATCAAATCTGCAATCATTTCAGCAAAGGTTATGTTTAATCTCATTTAACTGCTTTTAATGGCATTTATATTGCAATGTTTCTGCTGGCTTATTGAGATGATAAGGGATGCAGAGTTAAAGTGGCGCCTTTGTAAAATTATGAAAGGAGAAAAGTTGGAGGGGGGAATCTCTCATTGACAAAATGCAGCTTTTAAAGTATCCAGATATTAAAATACACAACACACTCACAAGTGTTCAAGCTTCTCTAATTAGTTTCCCAGCAAGGAAGCTAAAGAATCGATACATATTAGATTCAGATCTTCCTGCCCGCTAGCTTATCACATGGTGCAAAGCCCCGGTGAGTTCTCCACTCATTTGAGTAAGCCCTGAATTTATACCACTCTCTCTAGGTAACTCTGATCGACAGCTTTAGGCCCTCTGGTTGCAAAGATTTTAAGAAAAAATATAATCCTAGGATCAGGTCTGTTTGGAAATTACCTCACAGAAACCCTGAGTCTATTGTGAGCTGGTGTCCTCCCAGAACTCCAGCTCACACATCAAATTTCCCACTCTGGGATTGGCTTATAAAAGGCTATCCTCCCTGCCCTCCAAAATGCAACACAAGGTGCATTGAGTCGCAGTTTTACATTTTACTTTTCTTTACCCACTGTGGAATAATGCAGTCCCACATCAAAGGGCAGGGGATGGCAGAAGAGCAGCGAGGGGGAGGGCAGCATGGTTTGGAACTCAAGTCCAGGCTGTGGTTTAGTATCTGGTTAGGCCAGAGAACACCAACTCTGATTGGAAGCAGAGTGTGAGTGCAACCCCTGTGAAATACTGGTACAGCCCAAAGGGGTGGGACTAAGAAAGAGCGGGCAGTAAGAGCAGGGGAGCTGGAGAACCAAGAGCTGCTGTTCCACTAAGATCCTTGCCACTTGGTCTAGGCATAATTCCTACATGTTTGTGTTGGAGGGGTGAATCCACCTCGTGAATTCTTGTATATACAATTGAATTGGCATTTTATTCTATGCCAGGTGTCTCTTCTGTGTTGTGGATACCCAGACCAGTGGAAGAGGACATTTTGGATTCTTTTGTTTGAGTTTGGATGCAAAAAGAACTTGAACTTTGCAACTCTACAGCCGGTTTTTGTACTGGTGCTGTTGCCAGGGACTTGGGTGCACAGGTTGTAGTATTGAGTTGTTGTTATAATTATATATTATAATTGGCCATGCTGTTTTGTTATAAAATTGTTGATAAGAAGAGGGTCATTTTGTATGTTAGGTTGTGTTGCAGTGTTCATTAGGAAAAAAATAGCCCCATAGAATCTACCAAGCAATGTACATCATTCTTTCATCCTGCTTTAAACCCCTCATAAGTGGTCCCCACAACCTCCCAGGTAATTAAATGAGTTTTTTATGCATTTGAAATCCCACAGAAGCAACATATTAGGTGGGGGTGATTTAACTTAAGGAAATGGCCTGTACAGGTTAAGTGACCCGTCTTTCTGCTCCTTATCAGCCTGTGTCTTTCTCTTCTAAATGAGCTAATATGATGCATTCCAAATTATAACATCTGAATTATTCGTAATACTAATATGTTATCTTTCAAAGCACATTATATTTAAATATGATACAATTACAGCATGTAATATCATCTTTTCAATGATGTCTTCCAATTTAGAAGTAATTGTTTTAAGCTGCTGTCTGTTGGTTGGTTGGTTGGTTGGTTGGTTGGTTGCAAGTTAATAGCACAATGCTATGCAATTTGTTGTTGTTGTTTCCAGAAGTGGGATTCTAGCTTGGCCATTCTGTTTCAGTAATCTCTGAGAATGAGGTCAAATGTGGGTTTGGGAGGAAATAATGACCGTTCTTCACAAATAGAGTTAAAAGCTCACTCATTCACTTAAGGTCA
Organism: Varanus komodoensis; assembly: GCF_004798865.1. Lineage (NCBI taxonomy): Eukaryota > Metazoa > Chordata > Lepidosauria > Squamata > Varanidae > Varanus > Varanus komodoensis. The sequence goes on from NW_025335641.1 coordinate 3,498,357, forward strand.
AACCTAAGAATATACAAGAACTTATTTTAAATCCTAATCTAGCAGCATTGCTTGTTTGCTTTTTCAGTAGGCACAGTGGCTCTGATACAGATGAGGACAGTAAGGTGGGGGGAATGAGGGCTTTTAAGATCTGAATCAAGGGCCTTGTGCCTACCCTAGAATGAAAATCAAAATATGCAGTTGCTAAGTCCACATTTAAAGCACTGCTTGTTTTGACACCTAGTTGCTTGAATCCTGGAAATGGCAAAGTTAAAGTAGCAAATAAGCAGCTCATTAAACTGTTTGAATTGTGCACTTTCCCAGGTTACTTCCATTACGCTTGTGTGGTGTTGCGTTTATTTTCACTTCACACTAACTTTCTGGTCCATAGAAATCTTACCCAGTGCCTCTTTTTCTGGTATTCCACTCTTGTTGGTACAATTAGAAATCTTTTGCACTTCTGCTGTCACTGTAATAAGGGTACAGTCCTGCAACGTAGACAGTAATTGACTGACAGCCTGATCTCAAAGTACGCTGGTCAGTGATAACACCCTCTTAGGGCACCTGTGATTTGAGAACTGCTGTGGTTGCCCCTTTTAAACAATTAAATTTTGTACAGGCTTGACAGTAACAAAGCAAGAAGGTGACAAAAGGGGGAAGCAGTTCCCATTAAAAGCAACACAAAGGCAATGTATGCTGTGATTGCATACCTAATCTATATTGGGAACAGTATGCCTAGCATAGCTTCACCCTTCTGCGTCATTCTTCACAAATCAGTGAGCAACACACATTCTTTAAGCGCACGGCATGACAATCTTCTTCCTGCCATCAAATGTCACCCGGAGTAACTCAATCATCCATCTCAATCAAATGCAATCTGTGCAGCACTGAATATAAAAGCACATCTATAGATATGTATGCCTTTGTGCCCCATCAGAAATTCTCTCTTAACACCAGCACCACATTATTTACAATTCACAGCCATCTTTGCACATGCCCTTCAATTTTATTTCTAGCACATCTCCCAAATTAAATATTAGGTGTTGCAGCTCAGGGAGAGCAAAGCGTTTGCTTGTAAGAGGCCCTCCCCACCATTTCCAAACCTACTAGAAGGAGATTTGTTAATAATGGCTTTAAAAAAGATCCCAGACCAGGAGTGTAATGAAGGCTCAGGCACCAGGTGCAACATGGATGGGGGACATAAAATGGACTTCAAAGGTCATATAATATATTCACAGTTATGAAAATAAAGCCATTCCTGATGGAGCTGAAGGCTGCATTGGTATATCTTTCTGCAACATATGAGTTGAATACAATGAACTCTTCAGAACAGGGTAGCGGCATCAGAGACTAAATTACAAGATGGCCTGAAACTCCAGAATGCCATGTGTACATAAGCTTGACAAGAGAAGGCTGGGGCAAACTGAGACTGCCAGATCTCAGTTTGTCTATGGCAGCAAGGAATAAATTCCAGCAATGGATTTAATAGTACTCAGTATTGATAGTCACTGTGCTGGGCAATGAACTAGAACTAAGATGCTATGTTAACAATGGAAGAAAGTTCAGGGAAAGTTCAGCACCACATTATATTTATCCAATCAGAATGGGAAGGATCCAGAAGTTCTCCTGGAACAGCTAAGATGGGCATCAGCATAGGGAAGATCTGCATACAGAAGGGATGGCATTCCTTTCAGCTTTCTCAAGTGAACAGTGGGGAATACAGAAGATGTCTGTAAAGAACAAAGTAACCATAGTGGCTTAGACAAAGATCTCTAGACATTCTAGAATGTTGCTTCAAAGAGGACAATTACTAATCATCTTGAGGAAAAAAAAAAGTAAAAAGGGAATGCCACAAAGAGAATGGGGAATATATAGTACATTCTACTACACTGCATTTCCCCTTAAACACTAAGAGTAAGTAATGCAAGGAAAACACCTATGGATAAATACTGTTTAGTCCACTTATGTGATAAATATATGGCAATAACATTGCATTTCAGACTAAAATGACATTTCATTGAACTATTGTGCATCCTTAGTAATACATGAACTATGTTTCCACCTGGGTAAATACCCTTGAACCTGGTAATGCTGGACCATGGACCTAGAAAGATATGAAGAAAGGGTCCTCAAGTATTGCAAGTTGGAGAAAGGAGTGAGCTCACATGAAGACTGAGAGAATCTGTAGGAAATCTAGAATCCCAGTTCAGAAGACACAACTGAAACGAGCATAAATCAGTTGAAAATTGGGGACCAGCCCTGAAAAGCTATTGCTTTAGATGTGGGGATTTGGGGCTGATCTGTGTGATTTATCACAGATCTCACATTCGGTAAATGCACTGATCTTTGGTCCAAAGTTAGATCTATCTGACTCAGAACTGAGTAAAAGATAAGTTTTACTGACTATGCCTTCCACATCTTGTAAGTCCACCCATATACAGAGGAAGTATAAAAGCGGAAGTGTTGAAGGTGTGCTATTTGGTTGAAACCTGAAGAACCATCTTTGCTAAACTAAATAAATTTGCTAAGACATTCTTACTGGGAAATTTATTTATGAATGCACTCCTAACATTCATTTTGTTGTTGAAACACAGGGCTGCATCAACATGGAGAAAGGCAGGCCATAGATTCTGTTGCCATGGTAATGGGCTGCTTTCTCTGTGGGATGGCAACCTTGCTCCTCTGTTCTGCCTGGCCACTGCAGCTCAAAGTAGTCCAGAGAGTATCCACTGTTGCCTCTAAAGATTTACAATATAAGTGGCTCGGGTTATATTTCTTAGGGCAGGGACCAATGAATTGGAGATGTGTATAATCACATTGCCTCTGCCCAGTTGTTATGGATCAAACCATGTTACCTGCTACTTGATTCTTGCTTAGATTTGGAAGTGAAGTATCATCTCCCAGATTTCCCTATATATATTTATGGAGCAGGGAGAACTCAGAAAGAACTGGACTGGGATGATGGCAGTTGTAATTTGACACAACTGGAGGGTGCCAGGTTGGGAAAGCTGAACTGCATCAATTAAATGTCTAGAGCAGCTGCTTGATTTTAAATAAATAACATCAGCTGACTTTAAAGAGGGATAGAAGCCTTGGCAATTTAAAGCATCCTTATGACCCAGCCATGGACATCTTGCCTCCACTGCTTCAAACCGTTGCTTTATCATAATAAAAAAGGCTCCAGTGTTATTTTTATTTTGGCAGACTGCCAGCCTTCAGATGCACACACGCGAAGGCTTTCCATTGCAACGTGTAAGGGGAGCCTGCTTGGCATTTTTGGAATCCAGTGCAAAGCTGAAATCCCCACAATGGTTAGGCTACTTATATTAACTCCAATGGAATTTAAGCAGCCAAACTGTGCACAGGATTTCAGCCAGACTCCTCTTTATTCATAAGATGTGTATTGGGAACCATTTTAGCCTTATAGTTGTCTGCTTTTCACAGTGCTAAAAAGCAAACATTATTGGAAAATACGAAGCAGGGATACTATTCACATGTTGGTCATAGCATTTTCTGCAAATGAATATTTCATACCTTAATAGCATTGTTTCTACCCTGTGTTTCAATGCCCTTCTCAAATATATGCTCCAGACTTCCATTTCACAAATGCAAAGACTTCAGCATTTCTACTGTACAGCACAGCCCAGGAATAGAGGTTAAGAAAACATGTCATGTTTGTTATACCTGTATAATTTAGAAACAATTTCACTGGTGGGCAGGGCACAAGTTATTTTTAATATTTCCAGAGCACATAGCAATTGGAGGCATGTTCTACATACCTCCATATTTTCCATCTTTTCAGTTAATTTGGTATCCATTATTTCCTCTGCCGTTCTCACCATGTCTAGTTAGAAGTAAATTCCACTGAGTCCAAAAGGGCTCACTCCCAGACAAGCAGATAATATCATCCCATTCTGTTACATTCTGAGAGAGAACACAAGACCAAATTATAAAAGTTGTTGCTCATTCTCATTAAAGAAAAGCAGTGTAAAAGAAAGCAATATTGAAAACAAGGAAGGTAATCACACCCAATCTGTATAGGTTTAAAACTGGTATGATGGGTGGCAATAGGATGCAAAAACTAATTTAGGGAATTGAATCCAGTAATCTGCGACTAGAAGTGAGGTGAAAGAAGGAAGAAGCGTCTTTACATTCATCCCGCTTTCCTGCTCCAGCCCCTTGCACCACAAAAACCTGCCCCTGGGAGTTGGGAACCATCCAAAACAACATAGGAAGCAGTGCAGCCACAGAATAGACAAAAAATACCTCCCACCTTTTCCATCAGCTGTGCTGGTTGGACCACAACCACCTGCCACATGCACAACTGGAAAAGTTCATTCTTCAGAGAGCATGGCTCCTGTTGGAGAAAGGGCTGGTCTGTTTTCTTGTAAGAACAGCAAATCCAGCATGTGTACTTTGATTCACAAAACACAACTTTTTGCAAGGGTTGAAAAATGTATTCAAATTCATTAACCTTACCCTCATTACAATGCATTTATTTCTGTGATGTGTTAATAATTATGTCTAGAGAAAGGAAGAGAGATTAAAAACTGTGAAATGGAAATCACAGACAATTTTTCCTTAATCACCCACCTACTCAATGAAGTATATCACTATAAAAATGCCACCGCATGTGAAAAGCATTTTGCTAACAGGTACATGGATTCCCAGAAACTTCAGGCACTTGTTTCCTGCTTCATATCATGGTCAGAAGGAGAGAGGGCAAGAGACTTTATAAGCACTGTACATTGATATATTTTTCCAGGTATAAAGTGTTGTCTGCTGCATAGCAAACAGCTTTATTCATAGCATCAAACCCCCACAAAGTTTTCCCCGACCTTTTGCATCCCCTTTGATCATTCGCATCCAAAAGAAGGGTGCATAGCTCAGGGGCTTGGAAAACACCTCTGCATGCATGAGGTGCAAGGTTCAAGCCATGACATGCCCAGTTAAAAGGATCTGATAGCAGGCAGGTTGGGAGACCATGCTGCCCTGCTGCCAGTCAGAACAGACAATACCGGACTAGTACAAGGCTAAGTGAGGTCTCCTAGCATTTCAGCACTGTCATGCTTTAAAATAAATAAGCAAGCACCCTGACGACTCACTTACTCCAATTCTCATTTTGTACTCAGCATCATTAGCAGCCGCTGCTATTGCCTGCTCTGTGTGTGTGTGTGTGTGTGTGTGTGTGTGTGTGTGAGAGAGAGAGAGAGAGAGAGAGAGAGAGAGAGAGAGAG
>NW_025335641.1:3503672-3540529 GCF_004798865.1 Varanus komodoensis
GAGAGAGAGAGAGAGAGAGAGAGAGAGAGAGAGAGAGAGAGAGAGAGAATCAAAGTATGTTTGCGTTTTTATAATATTGTAAGTAATATATCCTAAAAGGCAGGTTAAAACATGAGGAATGGCAACTGGGGAATGCAATAGGGCAGATTCGGGCAAATGCTTATTGCACTGGCTGATTCTGAACTGGGTGGTACTTGAATAAAAGCGCCTATTCCCGGTTTTTCCCGGTGGTTCCATTTGCACCTTTCCTTGCCCTTGCTGCCACCTCTTTCCCCCTCCCTATTTGGTTCCAGGGAGAACAGTGACAAGAACGCGGCGGGCTGGCGGGACGCAGCGGCGGCGTCGCATGGTGCCACACCATCCCCTGGCTGCCGGAAGCAGTCACTGCAAGTGCGGGTTTTCCTCCGGAATGTACGGCCGGGAGACCCCAGGCGCAAGAAGGAGCAACGGGAACGCGTAAGGTCAGGGCCGGGATCACACATCCGTTCCAGCACAATGCACAATTCCTTAGAGGGCTACTGAAACTGTATTCGTTGGATCTATAAAACCTGCAGGTACGCCTTGTAAATGACATATGCAGTTTTAGTTTATGATACAGTACAAGAACAATGGAAGATGCCTTTTTTAATTTGAAGTCATCTTTCCACATTGAATCCATGTTTTGAATCCATACACTGGCTCTTTCCAATGCTGTTGCCAGAGATAAATTGTACTTGCTGAGTGGACTCCGAGAGCTGTACTGCTTTTATAAAAGAGCCTGCACAGAGCTGGTTACAGAGAAACGCAGGTTGTGCCGTTCTGTTTCACGTTGTCCAGTTACCAAATCAATTCCCCCTGTAACAAGGAAGTGGCAGTGTTAAAAATCAGATGTTGCTCTTATTCTTATTGTTCTGCAGATTTTAAAAGCTGCTAAATAGTTGGTCCTAAAATTAAGATCAAGACACTTCAGAGTCATTTGGGAATTAAATTCCAAATACCTAAATTTGGTTTTCATGAAAATTGAATTAAGTTGCAATAAAATAAACTGTTATTTCAAATTTCATGCTAGAGTTATATTGCAAAGCCATTTTTAATAGTCATCAATCAGTTCATGGTACTGTCAACAATGACTGTCTAATGAATTTAATATCGAGGAGGAAGAAGGTGCGAAATCTCCCAGAAATATTTAGAAGAAGCAAATCCCTTGCATCTTGCACAAGGCCTAATACTTGTATTCTTGAAGACAAGAGTGACATCTAAAGGGATTTTGAAATACTCAACCCTGGCATACAGAATGCAAACTGACAAAGTCAAGGGCATGTCAATTTGGAGAAAAAAACTGATGAGTTTTCAGGTTTGCTGTGTTTGATTGTCCCAAGTAACCATGAAAAAGAGGATCAAATTCCAATTTTAATGACATGCCTTGGGGTGCCCTCAGGACAACTGCCATTTTTTATCTTAGGTTCTGCAGGTCTCAGTGAACAAAAGAAAGAGAAATCAGCTTTGAATGGATTCCTTGCCCTGTTGTCAAAAGTAATCCAATGGCTCCAAATATCTGTATCCTCAAATATCTTCATACAAACATATTTTTATTAACCTAGGGAATTAATGAAACAAAATATTTAATGTGAGGCTTAGCTATCTCAAATTATGAAGTATGCTCCTTCAGCAATTGGCATTAGGATTCTTCCCCCACTTGACTTCATGACTTTACACACACAGACTTGAAATTCACATATAATGCCTAATGAGTTGGGTTTCACATTCAATCCTATCCGTAGTTCCTTGTGAGTAAATCTCATTGAAATCAATGAGCCTTAAGCAAGCATAACTGCTAATACAAATACAGCATTTAAACATAATTCATATTTATTCCAACAATGTTTCCAAAAGTTGTAAATCTCTGTGTATTCAAAATACTCTGCATGATTTTTTTTTAAAAGTGCTCACTCACTCGCTCTCTCTCTCTTTCTCTTGCTCTCGCTCTCTCTGTGCGTGTGTGTGTCTGTGTAAGAGAGAAAAAGAATCTGCAACTCTAGTGGTGTGTCTTAACAGCCTGTATGCGCTGTATGTGGACAAGTTTGAATTTCTTTTATTTGTACTCTCCAAAACAGTGGAATATTATCTCTCACAATTTGATTTATGGAAAAATTGAAATTTATGAAAGGATTCCAAAATCCTCTCCATCATTTACAGTCAGGAATGGCCCAGTGAACACGCTGAGCAAGCCTCAGAGCCATGCCGCCAGTGAAGAGATTTCCCCAATTTTCCCTTTCAGGGGTGGGCTGCTTGTGGGGTAGTCCACGTTTCACAGGCAAAATTAAATGGGGGCAAAATATAATGGGTATGTCACTGGCAATGCAGGATACAGGGGTGGGGAAGCCTCAAAACCCCGATGATGAACATATTTCTAGCATAATATTCCTTGCCATCAGAATGGGTCATTTTGCCCCAAGATAGTGGTTGCCTACAAAGCTGACTACCTTTTATGTTTCAAGAATAAGCACAAAGGTAGGGGCGGGCAAGTAGATTTCATTCCCACATCTATTAAAAGGCCATTTGACATTTTCAAGTCAAAAGATGTAGTTGGAATAGTTAATGGAAAGCAAAAAAAAAAAAAAGCAAGATATAAGGCAGAAAGACAATAAACAGCAAGGGAACCTTTCAGCAAGCCTTAATAAAAGTGTTTAAAGAATTCAGTAAGATTAGACTCAGATTAATAAAGCAAGTGCCCCCCCCAGTTAAAAAAAACATAATGGTCTATATTTATACTTTCGTTGCAATAACAGATGGGTCTTGAGGTGTTTTCTGACACTGCTACAGTTTCCACCTAGGGATGGGGTGGGAAAGCAGGACCATCAACGGCTCACGCTGCATTTTGCCATGATTCCCGAGGAATGCACCGCAGAGTGTTTACGGCTCCAAAGAAAACCATCAGCAACTCTGTCTCCGGTGCAGTTTGAACTCCTTTCTTTAGTGAAGTACTTCAACTATGATTTCAGGTATTCTCCTTGTAGCTTTGATTTCCCCTTAAATTCATTTATTTACATAAGATGTAAGCAGACAAAGGAGTTTAATGCAGAATATCGGTCAGGGGGATTTTATAGGAATGCTTGTGTATATCAGTTAGAAAGAAAACAAGTTACGGCAGGTTATTTCTCTCTGTGTGCTTTGTTTTGAGGGTTTGTTTAAAATACCCTAAAGCAAAAGAAATCACAGTATTTCAAAATCATGATAATGTCAGCTTGCAAGTCAGGGTCATTTGTTGCATTAATGCAGAACAAAAATCTCAATCCCCATTAACAGGGCCATAGAAAGCATTTAGTTCTTGAGCAGACAACAGGAAAAAATGAAATGGGGATTTAGAGCCTTGAAGAGGTGTGTGTCATATGTGAAGTACCTGTAGCTTGAGTCAAGCCTGCAGCCTGAATGCTGCCACAAATACAAATGAAATCTCATTCAGTTTTGTCACTGAAGCATCATTAAATTAATTCTGATTCTCCACCAGTGCCCACTCCCCCTGCTTTTGGAAGCTACATTGTCATTCATGTTAGGGTAGCACCCAAAAGCGACAATGAAGGTATACTGCTCTTCAATCACTCTAGCATCTGCTATCATAGCACAGAGATTCTGAAATTTAAAGCTGTTAGGAAAATATTTTAGTGGGAAAACAAAGTTTGCACCAAGACCAGTCCGAACAGGACTATTAGCTGCCTTTGCATCTGTCTGCTGACCCAAACTGATAAAATAAACTAGTCAACAAGTACACTACAGTTTCTGGATCACTATAGATTCAGATGAGTTTTACAGTTACTTCTCCCTTGGACAGCCTTTATTATGTAATATTATGTAATTATTATTGTTATTACTATTAATTTTATTTCTAACCACCCAGTAGCCAAGCTTCCTGGTCAGCTCGAAATAGCACACACATATACCAGCAGGGAGATACATTTTAGAAAGATTAAAAGTATTGTACATATATACATATTCATTTGGGTTTTAATACATTTTATTTTTATTTCCACAGTCACAGTCTTCCAAGGAGGCTGACTGTACATTTAAAATTGGGGACCAACCCAGCCAAACTTAATTCTTTCAAGCTCCTTTCATTTAAATATGAAAGTAAAGCATATGTTTCAATACCTCTGGCTGAAATCAATGAGACATGAAATATCAAATATCAATGAGACATAAAATACTTCATTTTGGTTGGATTATGCCTAATAATATGTTTGGACATTTTAAAAGCCATGGCTAATGGACAGTGTCTGTGTGGATGTATGATTTTCTGGATTCTCAGAAACATGGCTGGAAAATTGCAGCAACCGAAGACCTGGGGGCCTGTGCTTAGATCCCCCTTTCCACCGCTCTGCAGAGAGAAGCATGCCGGCTGCTTCATGGCTGTGAGAGCAACTTTGAAGAAGAGCTTGAGGTGGGGCTCCGGGGGCAGGGAAGGAAGGAGGCCAGTGCTAGGGCCAGCTTTTAGGAATGAACACACCCCGCGTGTCCTGTCCATGACAGCCCTGCTTAACTGTTCCAAGTTCAAGAGAGTGGCTTCTTTATGGAGATAATCCTGATGCCACTCATAAAAATAGTTTAAAGTTAGATGATGTTCCACAAGGTAGAGTTCGATGGTACACCTTAGCATTGGGTGCACATCAGGACATTCCTGGACTTGACCAGCCTGCATGTCAGAGCAAACCAACTTGACTGGTGCTTCCTGACATAATATGCTGGCCAGATGCAGTTGCCCTTCGGATTTTGCACTTCTTTGAGTTTTGTGATGTTGCTCTTGGCTCAAACCATGTATCAAAATGCATATAAAATGAATCCTGTAGGATAAGAAACATTTTGAAATTCTTATTTTGGGGAACAAATGGACTTAAAAGTACAAATTGTATGAGAAAATACTGTTGAGTATTTATTTAAATGCATATTTACATATTAACTTGTGTGACCTCCCCCCCTCAGTAGATGAATGATGAAACAGGAAGAACACACTTATCTGAGTTATCTACATTTAGACAGGTAGGAAAGTCCCATCACATGAGCAGATTTCTGCTCATGTGAGGGCTGGATCCACCTCACTGTAATGACATCAGAACACCAACTTAGTTGCACCAAGTGCTACAGAGAAGGAAGGCGTGGAATGCAAGGGACCGTAGGATTCTTCAGATTCCCAGATGGAGGACAGCATTCCAACCTCAGAGCTGAGAATTGGCACTCGAATTCCCCTCCTTTGTCCCCTCACAGGCAGGATGAAAAGAACCACACTGGCTGCTCTCTGAGGCTGGTAAAGTAACTCCAGAGAAGGATTAAAGGGAGGGGGCGGGGGGAGACGCAGCCAAGATATGAGCTATCCTGGGCATTCCCTCCCTCTTGCCACAAGCAGCCCTTGCTAAAATCAGTGTGTGAAAGATTACCAGTAGGACATGGAAGAAATTGTTCTAGATAGTTTTGAGTAGAATGGGAAGGACTATTTTTGGCTGCAGTTCCATGTTCTTTTTACTGTTTAGTTACAAAGAATGCATTCCCTTTCATGGTTTGCATATTTTCACTTGTTAGCTTCAAAAAGGCATTGTGTTATCAAATAATATTGTTGTGCAGATTCTCTGTAACTGCAGAATAACTGGGAAACCTATTTATATGTAATTGGAACCAATTTGAAGGATCTTTTGCTCCCCCTGCCACACACACACGAGCGCACAACCATATCTAAAAAATAAGAAGGAAATTCTAAAACATTTTTCCATAAAATGTTATTTTTCTTCCCCCAGTAGCAACTGAAACATTTTCTGTGTGCTTAAAGGTCTGGAGCATCCATGCTTGGTTTAAGGCTGGGGGGTGGGAGGGGGGGAGGCAGCAAAAGAGATAAAAGCTGATCCAGTGTGGAAAAAAGGAGGATGGTCAGATGAAGTGTGCATTGGGAAACGCAAACTCTACTGCCCTGCTGAATGATGGATAGCCCTTTCCTGGGTCAAAAGATATCTCTTTTTCACCATGGGCGATCGAGGATTAATCTCAAGCAAAGACATGGCGATTACAAATTACAGGCCGATTTCTGTTTTACCTGCTGTGACAAAGATTACTGAAAGATTGGTTCATTCACTGATGATGAGTTCTCTTATATGGCACATGCTAAAATTACAAAGGACTATGGGCATGATTTCTGCTGCCTGATGGAATCAAAATAGCTTTCAGAAATTGAATGGGGAGCTCTTTCAATGAAGTAATTCTCGGATGTAAGTTGATTTAGTCACATGAACATTTTTCCTGCTTTATGAAAGCTTACAAGATATTAATTATGTAATGGGTTGATGATAAGCATAGAATATCCATTTCAAATGAAACGCCAAGTCTTCCTTAGCAGGCTTTGGAGGCTTCCATTAAATGGCAAAATACAATTGGGGCAGTGAATTGTTTTATATTGTTTGGGTTTAGTTTCATTTTGCAGTTGCAATAAATATCTGATTTTTCTCTTTAGGAATGACAATTGCATTCACAGCTGTGCATCCCAAACAGAGCAGCCTCTTTCTAAACAGCTATGACAATAGATCTGAGCTGTGGTTTGTGGGGTGGCATTCTGACCTCTAGTATGCCAAGGGGTTATGGGGGAAATGGTAGAGCACCTGCTTTGCATGCAACAGGTCCCAGGTTCAATCACCAGCATCTCCAGGTAGGCCTAGGAAAGATCTCTGCCAGGAACTCTGGAGAACCATTGCCAGTCAGTGACCACAAAACTGTGCCGGCAGCCCCAGTGGCCCAACTTGGCATAAATCAGCTTCCCCCACTTCTGAGATATGAGTGGGGCACGGAAGTGAACAACTTAGTTTGTTTCTTTTTACTGGGACAAAGCAGAGGTTCACAAGTGGACCAAGGAGGCAAGCCTACTGAGATCAGGTTTGGAGAGGTTGGTCCAAATCAAGTGTTCCTTTCCAGTACTTACATTTTAGCTTGGATTGTTGTTACACCACTGACCAAACAGGAAAATATGGGAAGACAGATTCATGGGTCTTAAATTTTGCTTTCAGAATGGAAGTTTAGCTGAGAAAGGGTCTTGCCACACTGCTGAAAGTGCAAGATCAGTTCTTCTCCATAGACACATTCCACCAGCTGCCTTACCTTAATCCACCGCAGACATCTTACCCCCGCACTAGTCCCTTAAACAGAATGACTGCCCAAGTGACATCCGTTTCAAGCAGAGGTGGTGCAGTCACGTGGCCTTGCGCCAGCCTACTTGCTAAGCAGCAGCCATTTTAAATGCAAGACCCACGCAAAGTGTGCTATTTCTTAAGCCAAGGTGAGGAACTTGGTACCGTTCAGATGCTTTGGACCTCAACTCCCATCAACCCTAATCACTGGCCATGCTGGATGGATCTGATGGGAGTTACGGTCTATAAATATCTCGAGGGCAGCAGGCTCCCCACAGCTGGCTTAAGAAATAGGCAGTAGGAGCTGGACATGGCAGCAGAAATGCATTCCAGAGAACTTCATTAGGAGCGCAAACATTCCTTTCTGTGTTGGGGTTACTGCTCCTCAAAAATCTATTCTGTTAAAAAAGGCATGCACAATTTTCAGATGGCTGGATTTTTTTTCCCTGAGAAGCAAGACAACTGCAAGTATTAAATAAGAGTTTATTCCAGAGGAAAAGCAGCTTTTCTTAGATGTGTGATTACTTTAACACAAAGAACACCAAAAAAATGTGTCTCCTGGGGAGCAAGTCTTATTAGGCTGAAATAAGGTGCAGTGTCTCTCAATGCTCAGATCTCTATTTACTTTAATTGGTTTATAAATTGTTATCCTCGGATTGCATTAAATCTGCTTCACGCCCACAGAATATGCAGAGGGACCAATATTGCCCTATAACTGTAACTTCTTCTGTAAAATATGGGCAGCATTACACCCTGAATCTTTTGATTTACAAGAGTGTTCAGAGAGAGCAAGCATTTTCTCCTGGAATATTAGTTTTAAGTTTCCACACACACATGCATACATACAGAGGAAAGCAAACAGCCATCTTGTAGAAGAAACAGCTGCGTTTATTTTGTTCAGTAAAAAAAAAAGAGAAAAGTTGCCCTTATTCTCATGAAGCAGTACCAAGGCCAAGAAAGTATATTTTGCAATGAGTGTATTGGTAAAGTATGAGCCTAGTTCAGCCCTTTTGCCTGAATAGGGAATGCAGGCTTGTGCAGGAGGTGCACAGCCATGACACAAGCCATCCATCCAGCATTCTCACCTGTGTTAGCTCCATCCTCTTCTGGAATATGGGGAGGTTTCCAAGCACATTTGGCCAAATATGTGTTGCAGCCCCCTTCAGAGTTTCCTGCAGGAAGGCTGGAGTGAAGCAGGTGAAGTTGCAGGGCGTGGGCCCATGCCCCCCTCACTTGTCTGCATTCGCTGCTCAGACATACCGAGACTTACTTTATTTCATGTTATTTTTGTACCACCCGATAGCCAAAGCTCCCTCATGCTAGGGACATAGGAAGCTGCCCTTTATGAAGTCAGGCTACCGGTCTGCCAGCTCAGTATTTTCTATACTGGCTGGCAAGGGCTCTCTAGGGTTTCAGACGGGACTATTTTCCAGTCTGCACCTGAGATATCAGGAGTACTACTACTACTACTACTACCACTATTACTAATTCAACTCATATTCCACTATACTAGTCCAAAGACTCTCCAAGTTGATTACAATATGAATTGCAAGCTTTTACATTCTCTGTCCAGGGCCAGTCCTACAGGTTCAATCACATACATCCGACAAGAGTCCTGCCTCCTTACTGGTGCATCTTGCACAGGGCCTGCCACCTCCACCAGCAGGTGCTCCAGAAAGCCCTGCAGGATGTTCTTTCACTTCTAGCTGAAAAGATGGTTTTCAGGAAGCGCTTTCCATATTGGCTCCTCTGTCACAGACCTTGCAAGTCTTTCCCATGGAAGCCCTTCACTAGAGAGGATTCGTTCCTGGTGCATCCCGGCTCCACCTGTGCTATTGGTCCCACCATTGCTCTGCATGAACGTGAGGCTACAGCCAAGCACATGCCCTGATCTCCCTTGAGGTTACTTACTGCAGAGAAAGAGTGAGAAAACATGGTGGGTCTGCTGTCTTGCAAGGGAACTTGCCCAGTATTACAGGTCTTCTTAATGGGGAAGTATTGGTATGTTTCTAAAGAAATCCTAGGGTGCACTTGAATATAGTTTGATGACTGCAGGGATAAAGGTCCCAGGCAGTGTCTGCGGAGGAGTGTAATACATATAGCACCACAATATGTTGGAGAGACACTACCAGTTAGAGTGAACAATTCTGTACCAAATGGGCTACTGATCCAGCTCAGCCAAAGCAGTTACAAGCAGGCAGTTGGCAGATTCTCAGCCCAAGAAAATCCCTTCATCTATCAGAATCTTCTTTAAACTTTGTCTGAAGGCTGTGCAAGCTGGTCATTGGGTTACTACAGCTAGGCAATATTGCATCATTTTTTTCTGAAACAACTTAGGATGGAGAGAAATCCATGAGGTTTGTAAATGTATATGAGCTTACCCAATCTGCAAGCTCTGAAACCAACAGTAGATCCAAGTGTACGTTGCAAAAGGTCAGCCATGTATTTACAAGCTTACAATCCAATTCACGCACCAAAAAAAATTGTTGGAAAAATATATATATTTAGAAAATGTGTATTAAAAATGTATACATGTGGGAAAATATGTGTGCTTCGATTTCAGTCAATGTGGAAATTGCATAGATTTCAAAAATCTATGCTCCAAATGCATGTGCATCTAGATAAATTCACATAGAAAAAAGTGAATTTTCAAGTGAGACCTACCTCCCGCACACAAAATATGCAACCTGATGTGAACTGAAATCAGACTGTGCAGAAAACTGGAAATCCGAATGTCACAAAAAGCTCAGGATTTACTGATCCTACCAGGACTGTTTTCCATTTGAATTGTTCACAGAAACACTTTCATAGTTTCTACCATAGACTGTACAGCAAATGGAACATATTTTACATGGCTTCTCTTTCAAAACTTGCTGGCAGAGATTTAGGCTGCTGACTCTGACTCAAGGAAAGAGAAAAATAACCTTTGTTAATGTTTTAAGCTGTCGAGGAGGTGCAATACAATTAGGCAGCAGTGGTAATTTGCATTCAGTCTCTTGGCTGTATTTACATGAGTCTGTATCTACTTTAACATAGCACTGTAAACACTTACGGCAGTTTGAGGCTTCCCCAGGAAACCATTGTAAGTGGGACCTGTGCCCAATGGTTTTTATGCCAGTTAAGTAAATAAATGGAATATGCTAATTAGCACCCTATTAGCTCACAGCAGGGAGTAATCCATGACACTTCGGTTGGAAATCATCTTGTCATCCAAGAGGTTGGCCTGCAACCGAGTGAACGCTGACCACATCTCTCTTCCCGTTGCTGACAGTGGATGGTGTCCAAATCACCAAGAAGGCATTGAGCGTGATTTAAGGGCTGCTCTGCTGAGTCTCAGCCATGCCTCCCTCTGGACTCTCCCCCAAACTGGCACAGCTCCACATGGGTATTTACTAGTTCCAGAAGTGCTATCTTCCTCCAAAGGTACAGCTGAGGTTGCCTGAATTTGGCTCTCTTCTTCAAATCCCTTATAATCAGGTGGGCTTTTAATGCCTCTCCCAAAACAGGCATTTCAGAGGCCAATTTCTTTTCCTTGCCTCACAGAAAACTCTTACAATTTCCATTACCCGTGGACTTGGCACCCACTTCGGCACAGACTTGTTTTCTTGAATCTGGCTAAAACTGCAAATAGAGGGCAATAGTGAACTTGGGGGGGAAGTGTGGCAGCAGTCTTCAGGGGCTGTAAAGAAAAGTGGGAAAGCCCAATAAAGCAACAGCATGTTTTCCAATCTAGTATTTTTAAACATCCATTTCCAAAGAGCTTTGGGAGCTTAAGGAGCTTAAACACCATGACACATCTGTCAGGTTGCCACTGATGATGTCAAAATCTCCATCATGGCTCAAGTTATGCAATGCAGCTTAGCTATATTACTGATACGCTGGTAACATATTTTCCATTCTTTATCATTATTATGTATGAATAGTTGTAAGGATTACCTGTGGATTAGCTGCCTGCCATCAAAGAAAAGGATACAGTTGGTTTGGGGGTATTTCTTTTAAAGCCACTTTGAGTGAGTTCCACATGTTTTGTTTAGGTATCACATGTAACAATTTAATGAGGATTTGTCTGGAATTTTAAGCACACTGCATAGATTTCAGGTATGTGGAAAAAATTCCAGGATATGAGATGATGATCATTGCATTGCATTTACTTCCTGCCTTTTTTTTCTTCTTGCAAGGAACCCAAGATAAGCCCAATATTTGATTATATTATCATCAAATGAGGATACCTCTTCTAGTTTTAAAAGTAATGCACTCTGTTCTGAAAATACAACCTCTCCTAATGAGAAAGTTTCCCTGAAAATCTATTAGTAAAAGCAAGACTAGTCTCACCCACTAAAAGCAGCACAGTCTCACCCACTAGCAGGAGAGGTCCAGCCTAGAAAGCAAGCCAGTAATGCCCTTAGGAGATGATATGGCTGGGTTCTCCAGTGCAGTGTTTGTGGGCACCAATATGCCCAGGTGGGCACATTGGCCCATCACTCCAGATTTCTATTTTCTTTCTTTAAAATCATCATCAGCAACAAATGGGAGTCTGGTGTGCTGGAAAGCGGTGCTGCCTTCCTGAGCTATTTCCACCTGGGTTCAAAAGAGTGGTCTTACAGTTTGGATCTCAGACCTCATCTTTGCCTTCTACTTAGGTTACAGGGCAAGACACTTTTCTTTTAACATCACCAGTTGGACTTTTGGGAAGTAAGCCTTTCGTGGTGAGTGATCTGCACCACTGGGTGGCAACCACTGGATCACTGGCGCATTTCATTCCATGCTGGCTCCTTCTCAATACAGTCTGTCTTGCATGGTGGCGTCAGCGCTGCTAGAAAGATCTCAGACTGGACAGTCATTCAAACAGAAGGTGGCTTCAAAATAGAGGACATTCCTTCAGACAAAAGACTGTTCTCCATTAAAATAGGATGGGATGCTGGCCACCCTGTCACAAGTTGCAGGGAGGGTGAATGTCTGTATACTTGTACAGACTATCTATCTATCTATCTATCTATCTATCTATTTATTTATTTATTTAAACATTTTTATGCCGCCCCATTCGCCGAAGCCTCGGGGCGGCTTACAACAAAAAATTAAAATTAAAATTTTAATTAAAATTAAAATTATATGTGATTCAGCATTTGATCTTCCAGACCTAGACCCAATACACCCAGCCCTAGACCCAAGTAGAGCACTCTCCCCACTGCACATGCAATCCCTCTAGCCTGTGGAGAGCAACAAGGATGGGGCAGTGGGATTGGCATCATCTCCACTCTTCCACTCACACGGTGGCAGATTCCACTATACACAGATTACCATCATGTGCATAGCAGAAGAGGTCAGCCAAAGAGGACCTGCATGTTTGCAAAAATTCAGCCTGTTAGATTAGGGAAAGCACCCTGCTCATGCTGATGCACGAGTGATTCCCAAACCTTGCAAACATACAGTATGCCTTGTTCAGAGTCGATCCACATTCTCCCAAAGGGGGTGTGTATGAATTGCACAAAAGATTCGGCTATCCCACAGGAATTCTCCTTATGTTTAAAAGGGGAGGGAGGGAGAGGGAGAGACTGTCCTGAATGTGGCTTCTATGATAGAAAGAACTGTTCCCTGTTCTCAAACAGTTTATCACCATCAAAAAAGGCAGATCAGACGCCATGACCCGGAGATGGTTCCAAAGGGCAGCTGGCAAAGTAGTAGCGCAGCCAGCTAGGTTACAGGACCCAGTGATGGAGGAGAGGAATCTCTTCCATGGTCTCCTGCAAATGTCAGTGCACACCCTCATTCTGTTTGGGCATTTTGGTTGATTCATGACCTGAGAATGTCAAGTGAGAGGGTAACGAAAAGCAGAAAGCCTACAAGGGTAGCCTACTTTCTCAGGCCAGCCCTTGGGAAATGCACACAATCACTAAAAAGCCAAGTGATGCCTCACAGATTCAGTAAAGTTTGAGGACCACTTAGCATTGATCTGCTTTTGCTACAGTGAGGAGGTGGAATTTATGCTTGTGCTTTATGCCCACATGTGGATAAGAAGGGAAAGGCATTCTGAGTGCTTTTGCACATTTGCAGTCACTGGGGTGATCAGGAGAGGGGAGCCTTCATTTTCTTAGAGACCCACATGTTCAATATATCTGTCTCGCTTTTTGTGGGAGGAAAATTCGCAACCTGGCACAGGGATTGAAGAAAAATCCCAATTGACAATTTAAATTAGACATGTTTGCGGGCTCACTAGAGACAGCAATTACCCCAGCTGCAGCTTCTACAGATGGATTGCAGGCAGCAGGACTGACTGACTGCTACCAGGTAATTCTACCTGCTAATTACTTGGAAGGATTCGGATTCTAAACAACTGACCTGAATGTATTCATGGGTTCTGGGACCTATTAAGAGAGGGGGGAGACTTTTAAAAGCCATACAGTGATGTTGACAGAAACTCCGGAGCTGTTGAAAACCTATCAAAAGTGTTCTTGCTGCTTAATGATGAGAGCGCTTCAGCCAGCCAGAGATTCCTCAGACATTTGGGTTTGCTAGCAGTTAACAATAAGGGGGAAACTTTATTAGTGGCATGCGAAGGTCTTTTCATTATTATTTTAATGCTGACTGTAGAAGAACCCCAACACATGCTGAGCTATCTCCAGTGTCTGCCACGTGCACTGAGAATTAAAACAGGAGTTTTGTCTATCGAGGCCTTCAGGAGTTGCCAGGTCACAACCTGGAGGCTCCCCCTTTATGTTTGCTCCTGAAGGCTGATGCCAAGCAGCCACCACTCCTCCTGTTAGGACTGCCAACCCACCAGAAGAAAAAGTGGCTGGCTTGTACCTGTGCCTTGCACAATAGTTGGGTGTACTGAAGCCAGGAGTGGAGCATTTCACAAAGAGTCACAGTCACCTGCTAAAATCTGTAATCAGGCTCCTCTTGAATGAACAAGAACCAAGGCTGCTTAAAAGTTGGCACAGTGTTTCCCAGACTTTTGGGTGGGGGGGGGCTCTATCCCACCTGTTGTTCTAGTAAAGCAGGATGGGGAGACTGGACAAAAGATCCAGGGGAAGAACAATTTGGAGAAGCCACTGCTGCCTGGACCCAGGATTCAGCAGAATATTCAAGGCAGCAAGAAACTCTGGTTGTGACCTGGCAATCCAGTGACCTTTTGCCATTCCTGCAGAGAAGCAGCATCATTTGTAGGGTTTGGGTTCAGAACATTAGTTAGGCAAATGAATGAAGAGCTTCTAACTCATAACTTCAGTGTATTGTGTTAGGATTGCCAACTTATATTCCAACAGGACTCCCATGTCTTTAATAAGACAAGAGGAGAATCATCCAATCATTTCCCACTATTAATTATGTGAAAGCATTCAACCACATGGATCACACATATGTTAGAGTCAACAGCTTAATCCTTACTCACTACACCCCGAGCCCACAAAAACGGGCAGCCCTCTCTTCAAAGAAGCATTATCACCAAATTTGAGCTGAAAGAAAATTGCAGGTGAACTTGAAGTTTTCTGTTCATGCAAAGCATCAAAGGAACATCCCAGAAAGCTAAACATTTTTAAAAGCCTAGTGGAAGTTTTCTGCAGAATTCACACATCCTTAAATTGCCAACGTATTCTACCTAAAGCAGTGTCCTGCCAAATTTAAAGACAGCTGCTTGTGCAAAACTGTTAAGGAATTTCAAGGGGAGGCAAAGGAATGTTAATAAGCCAAGTCAGAGCCAGACACAGTGAGATGGCTTTGTGATGACAACTGTATCTCAGTGGCAACGTGCATTGCCCTAATTCGAAATCTTGCTTGCATATTCCCACGCCAACAGAAAGGATCTCACACGTGCAGCCATCAAATGAATCAGAATCTCAAAGCTCAGGGGGAAAGAGGAGAACTTGCAGAAACGAAACAAAAAAAATCTATCTGAGTGGCATCCCTTTGGTAAGGCAAGAACAATGTCGGACTCCTGCTTATCTGGCACCTCCAAGTCCAGAGGCTCTCAATCTTCTGCCACAGAGACAACCTGCTGTTTATAATCTCTTAAGTGTTTCTGAGTGATTAAGTACAGGAACACGCAAGGGAAGGCTGCATTATTTACTGTGAAAAGTGAAGGCTTGCCATGACAGTTATTACTTTTCAGTAACCCTCCTCAGGAAATACTGGAGAATGACTTGTCGTCTCTCCAGATGGACTTGCCGAACATTACGAATTCACTGGACCAATGAAGTGTGCACACCTTCCCCTCCCTTTCCCTCTCTCTTTGACTCTCTGTTGAGAGAGAGAATCGCTCCCTTTGTAAAAGGAAATGAGCGAGCAACGCAACGCAAGCCGCCTGTACTTACAGGAACTCCCACTCCCCAAAGAAAATGTCCCTCTGGCTGTTGTCTGTCCTGCACTCCTCACAACCGCACTCCTAATTGTTGTTTTAAGATTGCATTGCTTGCTTTATGACTCATTTCCTACCACCATATCGAAAATGCATGTCTTGATACCTCTGAGCCAGTCACTGGAAATGGTGTGCTCACAGCTTGCAAAATTATTTACCACACCGAGTCCTTAGAAACATTTTGTACAGCTCTCAGCACACGAGGTTCCCACTTACACTACCGGCCAGAAATGAGGGCCCAGAAGAAACAGCTGTCCGCAGCACATTCATCTTCACTATTGGCACAATCCAGCCAAAGGTTTTAAGGGCCTTTTGTATTAATGGGAGAAAGAAAGCCACAATGCACACATATTTGGTCTTGATGCCCATGCAATTTCTGAGACTGCACAAATAATGGGACTTCTTGGGAAATATGACTTGGTTATCATTCCTGCTGCCTGTATATTATTATATATTGTGTGTCAATAACAAAAGTGAGTTTCTGGCAAAAGCCAGAAAGAAACAGAGCTGGGGAGGTGGGGAACCAATTGCCTCAGAACAAGGGAACAAAATGCCAGCTGACATCAAGAAGACGTCTTCCAGTGAAAGACTGCAGGTGACCCCATTCAGAATTAAGCACCGTGCATAATAAACGTTTAAATGTATTGTGTGTGGGAACGCAAACCACCCAATGCTTAGCCAGGTTCAGGGTTCAACAAAGTACATCCCTTCCCATCTGAGCAAAGGTGCATGGTCCCCACAGCCAGCCAGGTTATTTTGACAGACGCACAAGGCACAAAATCCCACATCCTTCATGCTAACCATAAAATACAGCAACAGATTAAATGACTAATGGTTTGCTGCCCTTTTGTCTCACTCTGCCTGCAGCAGGGCCAGCACTGAGTAGAGTCACCTGGTCTGTCCAGAAAAGTAGTGCATACTACTTGAGATTCTCCAAAGCTGAGCCCAAAGCAGAGATTAAACCTGGAGCTTCGCCATGAACAACATATGCTCTAGTGTGGCCATGTCTCACATACTACAGAGCTCAATCCTGTTTGAAGGGTTGTCAGAGGACAGTTTTCTGTTTGACGGATTGTGCATCCCAAGTCCAATTTATTGAAGTGAGCCGCCCCGAGGCTTCGGCGAATGGGGCGGCATAAAAATGTTTTAATAAATAAAAATAAATTTGAAGAGAAAGAACCCCAAGAAGGAAGTGCAAGCAGGGTCCTTGACAGTCCCTCTTAACAGCACGGAGGATGAACAATTTCCCCAGTCACTGATCAGTTCCCCCCTCCATGGGGAAATGTACTGCATTTCTGTTTACATTGTAGCAATTTCTAAATCTGCAACCATTTGCAAATTATTGCATGCAGATGGATGCTAACCTATATCATCCTCCTTCAGTGATGCATGTCCTCTTTTGTGGTGACGGTATAAGTGGTGTCCCACACCCCTGTATGCTCTGACAGTGAGCCTTCGCTCCTTCCCTGCTCTGTTCCCATGCTAAGCCCAGCTAGATGTTTACTAGCAAGCTGCCTCCACAGCTGCCCACTGGTGAGCATAATCTCTAATTGTACTTCTCCCCCTTCCAGCAGCAGCAGCAGAGTGAACAGGTGATACAGATGCTCCGCAGATGATGTTGCTGTACTCGGAAAAGCAGTCGGAGGACAGTCTTCTACTCTGCAGATGCCTTCTGTTTGGCAGACTGTCTGGTCCAGCTCAAACCTGCTTTGAAGACAACCACAGAAAGGGAGATCCAGCTGGGACCAGGAAGTTGTCCCCAACGAGCTGAGTTGCCAGGTCCCTCGTTCCCCTGCTATGGATTTGCAAGACTTCCAAATGGCCCTTTCTATCTGTGTTGATCATTCCTTCAAGACTACCTTGAACATACCTTCTTAGGAGAGTCATTCTAGGAAGCCTGGCAATGCAGCATTCCAGGCCTACAAAATGCACGTGCAGGGCAGCAAAATGGGGGAGCAAGGCAGGGTTGAGGCTGCAGGCACACGCGACTCCTTCGGAGACTCACGCCCACTTTTTATGTTTGGAATGAGACACAGGCGCCTCCTTTAGCCTCCTTTCCAGGATTCCCACTTTTGCCCTCTCTTTTGCCTCACATTTCTCTTGCCACCCTCTCCTCCCCCCTGGGATATCTTCTCCTACTGCCTCTCCTTTCTTATTCCCACCCCTATTGCTTCTCCCCACCACCCACCCACAGCCTCTTGCTGTGAGGAATCGGGAAGGTGGCAGATGAGTCTCCAGATCTGCCAATCCCTTGTTTCCTCACTGCTGAGCAAATCGGGAGGCAGACGCAGTGACAGAAGTGGCCACAGGGCTGAATGGGGAGGGACAATGGAGATGAGTGCAAGGATAACAGGAAACAGGAGGGTCTTCAGGGAGCCTGCAGGCACCTGGCCAAAGCTGTCATCAGTTTGCTAAACTCAGCATGATTAGATTTAATCCCCTGGCAGCACTGGTCCTTCCACCCAAAGCATGATGGCCCACAGATGTTGCCGGTATGCGGGTTTTGAGTATGCTCTAAGATCTGTTCAAATGGGAAGCTTCCTTTTTCTACTCCACAAAAGGCAGAGTAGCATGGTCGCAAGGATATTTTCTTGGCAGAACATCAGGTGCAAGGCTTCCAGGCTCCCTGCAACATACTGAGCCAAGGATTAATACAGGTCAGTTTGTAGGTTTCTGTGAGCTTTCCACATTATTAAAATGCAAAGTTATTCAAATAAAACTTAACTGACAGGAACAACATGGTTTTAGTGCCCTGCTAAATTATGCATGAGCCAAGTGACTTCATGGATCTTGCACTGATCCTGGCAATACATTAAACATTTGTTTTCATTGCTGCAAAAACATCTGCCTGCCTCTGACCCATTGCACACTTGACCACAAGGCCTTGAGCAGGAAGTACAAGAGTTCACTCCACTTGACTTAAAAGTAAACCCCATAGGCTTTCATGGAATAGGAACATAGGAAGCTGCCATCTACTGAGTCCATCTATTGCTGGTAGCAAACATCAGCAGTTCTCCAAAGGCTCTGGAAGGGACTCTTTCCCAGTGCAACCCAGAGATACCAGGGACTGAAACTTCTGCATGCAAAGCACGTTCCTTACCATTGAGCTACACTCCTGACCCTAAATAGCATTAATAAATGCTGCTTTCCTCAAACTCTTCTCTCTTGCAGCAGCTAAATGATGCTTCACAACTTGCAACTGACTGTCTGACTTGTTTATAAGTCCACTGAATCTATTCCAGTGGGCATTCCACATTTCATACCTAGTCAAATGAGCTGGCACATGCAAATGGGCATTTTTTAAAGACATGTGGCTCTCTCTTAGAGGTTCCTTGTGGAATACACAGCTTATGGGAGTCAGTACCACCAGATGGGGTAATGGTTGATGGCTTTAAGAGAGTATTAATCAGGAACAGGTCTATCAACTGTGGCCCTGAGAGCTTAATGCAACCTCCGTGCTCAGATATACATGATTCCCATTCTATTCATACAATAATCCTGTGAGGTAGGCTAGGCTGAGAGCCAGTGACAGCCTCAGAGTTGCTCAGTGAGCTTCATGGCCAAGTGGGAATTAGAACTGAGGCTCCCCAGTCCAATCCGGCATTCTAACCTGTGCGCCACACTGGTGTCGTCAAAAGGGGCTGCTAGGCTGCATAGACTTTTGATCTGACCCCACAGAGTTCCTCCTGTGTTCAGAAGTCATGTGAAGCCATAGTTTGGCATAATGAGAATGAATCCAGGCAAACAATGGGCTCCTGCCCCACTTCCTTCTCTCCTAGCACAACTACAAGGAGTTCAGAAGCCTTCGTTTTACATCAGCTGCAGTATTTCATAGTGTCTGAACCGGACAACCGATGGTTAAGCCTTAGTGCAGTTAGTGGAGGGAAACCATGGTTTACCAATCTAGTTTCTTCCAGTTATATTTAAGATGAGCCCTGGTTTTCCCATGTTTAATTGTGGTTTATCACAAAATGGAAACAAGAGCTGAGTCTCCTCCTTGCTACCATACTAGAAGAGGACTGAGGAGAGTACCTAGGCCTGGGGCCTTCTAGGCTTGTTTGTTATGTTAGACTGTCAGAATGCAGCCATTAAATGCGCCTCACACACGTCTGGCAAGCACCACCTCCCCATAGGTTCTGCCTAGTGTGCAAGCTGTCAAGAAGTCCTGTGAGTTAGTATTAGCTTAGCAGATCTGTGAAATCATTAAACACAGTGAGAGAAAAATACACCCTGGATTTGTCTCAGTTGTCATGATGGGTAGCTTTCACTTGCCTGCCATGAACCTCACCATGTCACAAATATGGACAGTCAGGAAATGTCACTAATACAAAGATACAAGTGGTATATATCTGTGGCTAATGTGCATGGATTGACAAGTCCTGAGAGGATGCTGCAAGGATTATCTCTGAGAAAAGTGCACTCGGAAGTGCCCAGTGTATTTTTCTTATTCCACGATCCCATAAACAAACAATTCACCCTAGTAAGCCATTTCATTATCTAAATGACCTACTACCATATGCCTCATTTGGCACACTTGATACTGTGAGAAAAACATGGTTTTTTTTAAGGGTATGAATAGAAAGAGAACCTGATTCCTCTTCAGCTCCATGCACAGAATGGCTCTTTCTTGGTAGGATGAAAGAGCGTACAATAGCCACAAGCCATCGAAATATGTCCATTAGATCCATGTGCACAATAGATACTGTTCTTTTGTTACATTATTGCCTGCAGTGCCCATACATGCTCGTTTTATTGTGCCATCACCTCTAAGAAACAGCACTATATGATGCCACAAAATTTCAGCTAAGGCTCCTTTAGATGGGACTCCTCTTGTATGCACCTGACTCAGTCAATATCCCCATCCAAAGGGACTTCTGAAGTCCCTTGGATTTCTTGGGAAAAACCAAACAAACGCTTAGGATAGGCCTCCTCTGTCATGACACTCTGACTTGACAACATGCTGCCCAGAGAGGTTCATTTGCCACTGTGCTGTTCTCAGCACCAAGTAAAGATGCTTTAATATGTTTTAATAATAGTTGAATCACTTTGGCCTTTGCTGATGTTTTTCTGGTGGTAATGTGACAAGGCAAAAGAATTACTCAAGCAAGAAAGTGAGAAAAAAGAATATCAGGAGATTTAGATTCTGTGTTATTGTATTGGCTTGCGCACAAAATAAGGGCTGAACACCAGATAACTGATATTTAATATGACTGTTGCGGCAAGGTAGTGTTATGTAAAATATTGAGGAAAGGCTTAGATTCAAGAAACTGGAGTGAAAAGCAAAATTATATAGATATGCAGTGATGGCCAAACTTACAAGTTATAGAAAAGTGAAAGAAGCCAAAAGCAATTCCATGTTTTTATGGGAATGGAATGTATTTATTAATTACCACTGCAACTGAGCACACTTCTCAGGAGCTGTATTTGATATTATAGGAAGAATACAAGCAGCATGATTGCATGTGCTTCTTACAATGAAATTGAGTTCTATTGTTAAATTATAGCAAAATTTATTAGATGCTCAGAATAATCTTATGACTATTTAGACAGGGGCCGTATGGCAACAGGAGTTTTCAGATTCCCAGCTCCAGTTTGGAAAATCAACTGCCTAGCTGGGGGTCCCCACATCTCTTTGTCCACATTGCTGCCAGCAACAAAAGAATTTTGCTGGCTGAGCTCTGAGGTCAGCAAGCTCAGAAAGGAACTTTCTTGGGCTGGGGATGTAAGGAGAGGAGCGCGGTGAAGATTGTGGCACCTCAGCCAGTTTTCCTCTCTCTGCAACATTGCACTTAGATTGCCAAACTTGGCCATCTAGCTGCCTTGCAGTGTGCAAGCAGAAGAGAGGTGGCTTTCATCTACATGCTCTCTAGCCTTGCATGGGATGCCCATCATATTCCAAATTTGGAGGGTTCCTGGCATCCACATAGCTCTGTGCCCTGAATTCCAAATCAAACCATTTTCTGTTGCAGTTCTGTACTGCAGCCTTGTAAATGTGTTCACAGAAGTTAAATTGCTTTAAATTGTTTTACACTGCCTTGATAGCTATTTACTTTTAAAAGGTTGCATAGAGATATTAAGAAATAAATGCTTTAAAATAACAAAAAGTTGAGGGGGTAACAATTGACAGTACTTAAAAAAAACTGTGATAGTGGCAATTTTGATAAATAAAATGTGAGGCACAGAGATAAAAAATGAAGTTACATTACCTCGCATCTTGTTTCAGTTCTGGGAGGCCTGGCAGTTATTAGGCTAATAGAGCCCTATTTAGTCATAGTTCCAAGTGTGTTGTCTCGTATTCATTATGACACACAAGATGACAGATAGAACTGTGATTTTTCTATATACAGGTTTGGCATGTACGTGTTCTGGAGTTTCCGGATTTTCTCTTCAACTGCTGACATAGCAAGGTGTGAGATGATTAAAGTCTACCCTGCTTCCTTTACCTTGGCATGTACACTTTTCTTCTAATAGTCATCCTGAATAAGGTAGCAAGATAAGAGGAGACTTCTAAGAAATGAGGGCGGCTTAGGCTGCCATTGATTAGCCAAGGAGAATAGACATGGCCCCATGGGGGTTGCAGGAACAGCACTCGATTCCACAACACACATGTCTTGGGTACCAAAGACCACTTAGCATGCCAGTTTCTGTTTTGCGTCGTCCTTCTAACACGGACCCACCGTCATCAGCTACTCAGTCTACTTATATTGAGGGGTTGGCGGCTCAGTCTAAATGGGAAATCATGCTTAAGGTTGTTTATGGAAACCGATTTCCCTCTGTCTATGTATCTGTTGTCCAGCTCTTGTGGGTTCTGCTGACGCCAGACGCAGGTAGCAAAGTTAGAGCAGAACAAGAAGCATCGCGAACAGTGAGCTGTTGCCTCATTTCCTTCTTCAGAACAGAAAGAAAGAGCTTATGCAGTTAATCTCGGATGTGTGGTTTGAAAGACAGAGCATTTTGCGCTTCCCTGTGTGACTTATTTTCTCAAGAACCTCCAGGGTTCCAGAACCCCAGAGGTCTTTATGCACAGGCAGCGGCAAGGACAGATGGGGAAGGGGCAAAGGGCCATCACAATCAGGCCCACTGATCCCAAGTGCGGATGATTTACAGGGCCAAAATATCTGAGGAAATGTCTAATGTGCACACTCATTACATTTCCATATATGGCAGCCGGGCTATCACAAAGTTAAACAAAGCGAAGTAAAGAGAGCCAATCAATTCTCTGTTTTTTCAGATCAAGTGAGGCCTTTCTGAAGTTTAGCTCAGCGATACACTAGGGATGTAGATGAGCTGAGGATGGGATCGTGGTGTGTATGGGTGGGGGTCAGGTTAAAAGCTTACACTGGGTACCAGAATGGATGCTCGGGGCCTGCACTGAGCTAAAAGAAGTTCACAAAAAGAAAAAGGGCAGTCTAAATGCACAATCAATAAATAACAGTACTGCATTTAAGAATCAGCATGTATTGTGATAACCATGCATTTCAAAATATACTGATATATTAAAAATAATATATCAACACAAGTTCATTAATAAAGCCTCAAGCCAAAGCTTCTACGCAGCACTGTCAGTCAGCCTATAATGGAAGCTTCCAATCCAAGCAAATTGGCTTGGCAAACCAGCTCACACCCATCTCTCATCATCAGAGGCAGTCTTGCACAACATTTCCCCCTTCCACCGCTGTATTCTCAGTCTTAACTCGTTTCTTCGTGAGACTAAGTGA
The DNA here is from genome assembly GCF_004798865.1 of Varanus komodoensis. Taxonomy (NCBI): domain Eukaryota; kingdom Metazoa; phylum Chordata; class Lepidosauria; order Squamata; family Varanidae; genus Varanus; species Varanus komodoensis. The sequence goes on from NW_025335641.1 coordinate 3,526,874, forward strand.
GATGACACGCTCAGTGTGAGCCTTTCCTTAAAAGTTCCTGGGGCCGAGTGGAGCAGCAAGGCATGTAGAAGTAACCAGACTCTGGATGGCAGCCAGAATCTATTCCTGTCCCTACACCTGGAGCCTCTTTCATGTGCTTAGCATGTGACGGACCCCCTTCCCCATGAGTGCAAGGGGCAACAGGACCACACGGCTAGCCTCCCTCAGATATGGTGCAGCTTCCCTGACTGCACCTTGATGTCCATCCATCCAGTGTGGACTTCTCCAGCATGGATACCTATGCACGTAGGATTCAATGGGATCAGAAACCCAGATCAGTATGACCTTCCAGAAGCCATAGATGTCAACGTGTGCAAACAGCATTCCAGCAGCACTTGGGGACAGGGGCATGGAGATGGCTTCCTCAAGTCTCCAGAGCTACCAGGTGAGGATAAGTTTTCAAAAAAGAACAAAAGGGAGTAAGACTGCTGCTGCCACAGGCAAAAAATGTCTCTTAAAATTCCATATTCCCTTTTCCTTCCCAATATCAGAGTTGAAATTCATCTCTTTGATTCAGCACCAATGCTTTTCCTGCACCAGAATTTCACCATTGACGCAAGTAAGGCAATTTCTGATGAAAAGAGTAGGATGTTTTTGTGGGCAAACAGACACATCTGAAAAATTATAGTGCTGCCATTACTGTTAAAATAGAATGCATAAAAAAAATTGCTGTGTATCTGTTGGACCTGCAGGGATCTGTGGAAAACTGCCCCATGTGGTGAACTGCTGAACTGCAGGTAGCAGGTTCTCAGTGAAGTTCACTTGGGCCCTGGACTGGCTGAAGAGGAAGAAGTATAAAAGGTCTTCCTGTTGTGCTCAAGCAACCAGGTCGCCCTGAGCTCCCAGGATCCTTGATTGTTCCTTGAGCCTGATTTCTGGTTTCCTTCTTGATTCTGTCCCCTGCTTTGTCCCTTGACTTCAACGCGCTACTTGCATTATCCCATGCATCCTGGTTTCTAGATTACTCTGAATTGCTGCCTACAGCCTTGCTCTGTTGGTACATGTGGTCACACCGTATGAATGCAGACATTGCTTGCTATCAAACATGCAAACTGAGAAGAAATCCCAATTAGGTTCTTGAACTGGTACGGTCAAAATCTGAGTATAACTTGCCACGACCCTGTGTAGACTTAAGCTTACACAAAGCAGTGCTACACAGCAGTGATGAAATAGATTTATCTTAGATATGTATTCTCCAAACCCCCATAATTTCCATTATCCCTCCCCCGCAATCCTTTCTTGTGTATAGAAATTTGCTTTTGCAGACCTAAGCACATTCATGCAGCACTTGAAACTATTCCAAATGAAAACTGCAAGAGAGATACATAAGAAGAAAATATGAGATTGGCTTGGGAAAAATAGTTTCTTGATCATCTGAGAATTAATGAAAATTGTGCTTGTGATGTTTTCCTTTGTGCTTCAGAAAATACTAAAAACAAACAAAAAAGAACTTCCAGTGCGTCTGCCAAATGCCACAAGATATTGGACGAATGTTAGGTGGTTGATCAGATGTACATAAATTTAGCAGTGACTGCACACACACACACACACACACACACACACACACACTGTGGAAGAATACGCTCATCAGTTCTGAAATGTGTTCCAACTCTTTTTGTTTGAACCTGGAGGAACATGTGTCCTTTCCCATCCAGCAATTTGAGTAGAATTCATTTTTACACTCAAGGCCAGTTCTGTCATTGAGTACCTTCTTCCAAAGTATTAAAATATCTGGGGGAGACAATCCTTAAAAGATATGTGGAGACCTAACTGAGCAAACATGCAAGCTTTTGCTGAGCATGAGTCTGCTCAGGGATGGGAAGGAGAAGAGAGGTGAAAAAGCACCCAAATTTGCTTCCCTTCCATTAAGTTTTTGTGATGAAGGGTAAACTTACTTGTTTACCCCACATTTGTTCTTTCCTCAGAAAACAACACATCCATCCATGTAATCTCAGATTGCAGATCTCCTTTAATCCTTGATCTCATTCTACATATATGAGCTTTGCACATGTGCAATATCAGACTGTATCTTGGAACCTGCAGTTTGTAATTGCGTGATATTTCGTGACATCATGCATCACCATGTATGTATCACTTCCTGATTCATTGATTCCATGCAGTCTTCCTATGCATTGGTTACTTACTGTTATCTATTGATATATGGAGGATGGTAACGCAGTTGAGAGGCATCATCACATTTCCTCCAGAAAGACAAGGGTTAAAGCAACCAATTGAATTCAAGTGCAGGAATGTTATCAGTTGGGTGTAGACTTTGCATGCTTTAAAGTTTACAATCTAATCTAAAATTGTTATTGCTATTAATGGTTGTTTATTGACTCAAGGTTGCCCACGTATCTTTTAAAAATTGTTCCCTTATAAATCTGTTATTAGATGAAGATCAAGCTCACTGCAAAGATGAATGAATGCACACGATCAGCCAACCACCTGGCTAATTACAAAGTTCAGCGGCATCACTGCATTTCTGCTGCCCTTGCAGTTTCGCAAGAAGAAATCTTTCTCCACCCCCGAAGTGACCTGGTAATGACCCAGCATCATCATATAGCGCTGTTCCCAGGTGATGTTGGAATAAAGGCAAACACAGCAACTGGTGGCCACCACAAACAGCCTGCACTGCAATTTCCCCCATATTTCCACCTTCCCCAAAAATCTCCAAAATATTTGCCAAGCACAAATGGGACAGTAGAACAAGCACATTTGGGTTTGATGCGCACAGCACTACATCAAAAGTAGGTAAAGCAGGACTTTCCTGCCACGGCCGGTGACTCTGATGTCAGTGAGCCAGTGTGGCCACCCTGGATTTCAGTCTGAACTTTAAAGAAGCTCTCCATGATAGTGAACCTATTTGGGCGATGGAGTCAACATCTCAGATAGTTCCTTAATTTTAGACTAAAGTTTGGAGTGTATACACGACCTCACTAATATTGGCACTACCTTCCTTCACTAGCAGCAACACATTTGTAGGGATGGGGCCCATCCAGGGATGTGGGAGCAGATTCTGAGCCACATGAGGAGAGTCTGGAATGCACAACTGGTGGACTTAGAGATAAACCAGCCACTAACCGGGAGCCTGTCAGCTTCAGATACTGGAGAAGGCAGAGGAAGCTGACTATGTGGAGGAGGAGGGCATATCAGGCCCATTAATCCTAAGGCCCAGCATCCACTAAAGAGGGCAGACCAGCTGAGAAGTGTCAGGTGCTGCAAGAAGATCCACCTTAAAGGTGCATGTTGGGGGGAAGGGGGTGATTTGAATTTGGAATCAACTACTTTTTAATCCTTTCTATTCTAACTAGGCTTGCTTCTTTTGTTATATGCTTAATTTATACATTTAAGCCAGTCTGCCTGGCTGTCATTAACATAATAAAGCTTTGCTGTAGAATACCGTTGACAGGTTCTGCCTGGAAAGCGGAGGCAAATGGTAGCCACAGCCCCTTTCATCCCTGCCCCTTGTTTCCAGATCTATGCTTCTAGAGCACAGAGGCACTTATAACTTCTCTCTTTTCTTTTTTCTTGTTTTTCAGTTCCACTGAAGACGGGGCGATAGTACTATAACAAAGTTGTCAATATGTTTCTGTCTGGAAGAATCCAAGAATAATTTCCAAACTGTGTGCCAAGAAAGAACTTCTAGGGTGCTAAAAAATCAAACCCCTCAAGCATTTGCGAGAGCCCAAAACATCAGTCCACAGAGGAATGTGCCAACCGTTTTTTGTGCGAGTCGCTCACTGTTTTCCTCCATTCAGTCAATGGGGACATACAGAGTAGTGTTGCATGTAGAAGCACAGTTCCACCCAACTGTATGGAGGATGTGAATTCAGGAGCTGCCTTCCAGCAAATCAGAGCTCTTGTCCATCCAGCTCAGAACTGCCTGCCTGCCCTGCCCTGCCCTGCCCTGCCCTGCCCTGCCCTGCCCTGGCCTGGCCTCCCCAGGGTTGCCGTCAGTTGTGTTCCCCAGCCCGACCTGGAGATGCCAGGACCCAAGCTGGGAGCTTCTGCACACACGGCATGGACTTTCCTCTGGGGCTCTGGCTGGCGCCATTCTTTTATTTCAGTACCCTAACAGCAACACCTATCCGGTGCTAGGGTCAACTGTGCCCTCCATTTCGAATTCAAGGAGGAAAGCATTCCAGAAAGCTAGCAGTGATCTTAGTAGGCCATTGCAAGCGCCATCTGTTTAGAGAGCCCCAGAGACTGCAGCAGTCCTTCCAGCAACTGCCGCACCCTCAGACGGGGGCTCACCCAGCCCCTCACAGCTGCCTCAGGAAGACGGCAGCACACAAGTGCAGCCTCGGAGAGGCCTGGCAGGGGGCAAGCCAGAGAGGCCCGCAAGGGGAGGGGAGTGGAGAAGCAGCAACACACGAATTGTAGGGGCTCTGCAGCCCACCCCCAGCAGTGCAAGTCCTCCACCTGAGCTCAGAGGCAGATCCTGAGGGAACAGTACAGAAAGGAGGATGAAGAGACAAAAACTGCCTTCATCACTCTCCCTGCCCTTTTGGCAGCATCTCTGCAGGGTATTGGATAGTTGGAAGCCTCCGAGAGAGATTGAAGGCTTCCATACAATGTCAGGGCAGCCCCTGTGTTTGTGCCGCTAAGTAGTAAATCAACCAGTTGATCAATTAATTGGTTGTATTTGAATTAAAGATGGCTTAATTCAATCCTTTACTTGAGTTAGTTTCTGATTTAGCACAAAATATTAAAGCAAAGATATCTTTCCAACAATAAGCATGCTTTTCTGTTATATGCTTTTGATAATTAAATTGCATTATGTTCCCTTCATTAATTAAAAAAGCCACTAATAGGTTTGCTAGGTAATATAAAAAATCTAGTTCTGTTATCTTATGGCCAGAGCTGAAACCTTTGCTTTTTGTGCTTCTACTTAAATAATCAATTGATTAATCAATGAATAGCTTGCAGGACTGGGAAACAAACACTTTCACACAAGGACTGCAATATAGTTGTATAATTTTATTTTACTTTTTCCTTTATTAAAAGTTGTTTAACTTTTAGGGTGGCTTTCTGTACAAGGACACTTGAATTGCTTTTGAGCTTTTCCGATTCTTGTTAACTGGGAAGAGAAAGTGGAGGATTATTTGAAATGCAAATGAGCATTCTACCTATTGTAGGTTCAATGTTTGCATTCTAGATTCAGAACAAAAGCTGCTTTGGGGTGAAAAGCACCCTTAGTTGCATGAAGGAGATGCAATTTCTTCCCCTTGACTTAGGGAGGCAGTTTAAAACGAATTAAGTTGTTTTAAAATTGTATTATGGGGAATTTAATGATATTTTGATTGCATCATGGTCCTGAGAATTATTGCAAACTGCCCTTCCCGTGGTATAGAAGTTACCCACATACATAACCCCAGATCCCGATGTTCACTACATAGGTCACTATCTGTCCATTTGTACTTTATTTTTCTCTTCTACCGTGGACTCTGGCTTGAGCCACTGAGACTCCATTTGTTGTGAGGAAGTGAAGCAGGCCAGGGAATTTCAGTCTCTACAGCAAAGAGTTATATGCCAGTTTATCTACCAGGGTAAGTGCTTTCCAGGCAAGCATTTCCAGTTCACCTTATATAATGTAACAACCTCAGACATGAAAGAACAGAAACAAGAGGTATAGCTTTGGATTCCCCTGAGCAGCGGCCTGATATCTAGTTCAAACTTTGGCTCGAGCAGTTATGGCTCATTATGACTTACAGACTCTCACTCCCTGTGCAAGGCATGGCTACCGTGAGCTGCTGGATGATTGTAATGTCCCACAGACAAATCAATATCCCACGAGCTCCTTAGTCATGGGCTGTTACCAGGAAAAACCCATTGCAAGAAGGCAGGGATAAGGAGAACATATGGCAGCTCTCCAGCTAGTAAATACCACCCCCACCCTAGCAATGGCCAGCGTCCACCATTGTTAATCTCCGCTACTCAAGAAGAGTGAGGGGAAAAGTAATAGAGACCGTAAATTGTTTGTCCCAGCTGGAAAGCTCAGTTCAGCTACACTCTGTGTCACTTGTGAGGATGTGGTGCGATTTGTTAACAGCCTTTATGGGTTTTATGAAGAGGAAATGACTCGGGGGGGGGGTGCTTTCTCCAGCAATTCATGGTCACAGTTACCTCTGGCTGCGTGGCATTCCCGCTATAGCTCCATAATGGCTGCTGTCGGCTCCCAAAATCTCCCTCTTCTCACATTGCCAAGTAAGGGCATGCCTGTGCTCAAGCCGGAAGGACACACGCAAGCGTCTCATCCCCACACGTCCACTTCGCCCTGCTGAGAGGCTGCCGCTCGCCGCCTCAGTCGCCAGCAGAGTCACAGAAATGCAGCCTGCAGTCACGGTTCGTCTGCAGCCGTCAATGAGCTTCCTGGCAGGGAGTTATCTGTGGCCATCACAGCTGACAAGTGCTCGCTGTTGGAGGAGCACATGAGTCGAGGGTCCAGAGTAGCCCACAAATGGCCATCACTGCAGAACATACTGGGCCTCACTCTGGTGATGGGCTTAATAAAGAGTGCTTAGGGGGTCTTATAATCTAGTGGCATCAGACTAAACTGGTGATTAACAAACCTATTGAAACACTTAGAATGGAGCACTGGGATAGAGATCCACTGGGATCCACAGTTTGTAAGATCCTGCTATTTAACATTTGTTCAGACCAACAGAGTACAGTGAAGAGAGCTGGTGCCCACCAAGAAGGCCTATGAAAAACACTATGTACACTGGGCACTAAATAGACGTGTGTATATACATGTAATGTGTATCTGGTAAGCATCATTGGGCACGTGCAAAGTTTCCTGCTTCTACAGAGGATCCTCTGTCAATCCCTACAGAGCCTCCAGGCCTTGCTGCTCCTCTTCCTGATTCTCACTGCCTGTTCACTGGCTTTCTCTGAGCATGGGAGCAAGGACAGAGTAGGATCTGGAAAGTCCTTTCCTTCAATATACCTTGGCACACGCCCTCTGTACAAATCAGGTCCAGAGGAAGAAGGAAAGTGAGAGGACAACAGGACAGAAGCTGGGATTGGGCCACTATGGGCATCTTGCCCAAGCTCCCCGCAAAACCCGGAGTGGCCCGGTGTATCAGTATGCGATGACAAAAATGTTTAGTTGTTTCAGAACTAAAGCTGCAATCCTGTGTGCTCTTGCCTAGGAGTAAATCCCATGGCATTCCATAGGGCTTGCTTCTTAGAAGACACCTATGCAGTTCTGCTTTTATTAGCAATTAGAAGCAGCAATGGGTTATAGAAAGTACTGATGTCCCAGGTTTCTACAAGAGGTGGACAGGAAAGCATTACTTCCAACTGCACCAGTGTTTCAGATGTGATGTTTTTGTTTTTAATATGTAGTCACTTATTTGCTCTTCACCAGCTTTCCTCAACTTGAAGCCCTCCAGATTTTTAAGACTACAATTTCCATAATTACCAACAATCATAACTTCCTGAAGTTTGTGGAAGTTTTTATCCAACACATCTGAAGGGCACAAGCTTGAGCAAGGATGTTCTATGCAGTGAGTGGCCATTATCAGAAACTATTACATGGGTAAGTCTATTGGGTGTGTCAGCCAAAGGCACCAACAAACCCTTTTCTTTTTCATTAAAAAGTCGGAGGAGGGGGATGATGGTTTTAAAAGTGTTGATCCAATGCTATAGTTACTATGAGAGGTACAAAAGTAACCGCAGCAAAAACTCTTCATACACTGAGGAGTTTTCTTTTGCAATTTACTCAAAGAATGGACTTTTAAATCTTGCTAAGGATTGTTTTCTCCTGCCCTGCGCACGTGCCGAAATGTGGAAAGCCATTGCCTGCCTGACATCATAAAACAGATTCCAGACAAATCTCAGCTCTGAAAAAGCCCCTCCTGATCTCAGGTTGTTATGGTCCTCCTGAGTGGACCATAACTTCCTGTAATAGCCCATCACTTCCTGTGATAGCCCATCACAGGAAGTTGGCAAATACATCACAAGGCTGCTCTGCAGCATTGTTGCCATTCCAACTTCACCTCTTGACCGTTTCCTTGAGCCCTTTAATGACCATGGCTAGCACACACTGGCCACATGTGTCATCAGTGGGCAGGCTAAGCCTCTGCATTCTTGCTCAGAACCAAGTGCCCTTGAGTTCAGAAGGATCTCCTTCCTAACAACTGCCCTGGATTGCTGCAGCTTAGCAGTCTTGCTGCATTTAATTTTGTATTTAGTCTTAAATGAACCTTCAGACTTTTTCAACTTATACATGTGCCTCATCTACCCAGAGTCTGGGGGAGCCATTTTATATACCTTTTTCTTATTCTTAACAGAAACTGAATTTGGAGGTATAACTGGGTGTTTTGGGGGGGGGGGGGTTTAGCTCCCTGCCTTCATTTCTATGCCTTTCCCCTAAACTCTAAACTGATAAACAGCCGTGATTTAGAAGCCTGCATTTTGCACTGCATTCAACTGATGGTACAGCAAAGCTATGCACTTGGGTGGTGTGTGCACAGGCTTAGTGCAAATGGACAGTCCAGGAAAAAAGCTAGTGGGAGAATTGTGATCAGCTCTCTGGCTGCCACACATTCATTTCTACTTGAATAAATGCTGAATGAATAAATAAGGGCCTCTTCTCATAAGGCCAGAAGCTTGCATGAAAACGGCCACTCTCCAGAGCATCTGCGCCCTTGCTGTACAAACACAACAAGCCACCACAACATTTATTAATGAATTTGCATCAACTTCATCAAGAAGCTCAACCACTGTGACATTTCTGGCACCTTGTCTAAAGTGTCTCTGATGTCTCCTGCTCCGAGGAAGGATGTTTGCCCAAGGGTCTCAGAGCAACTTGAAGTCAAAGGGTTCTGATAGCATGTGTGCTAGGCTACTCACCTTTCTTGTAATTGAAGTTTTTCAGCTGCATCTCTTCAACATTATTGGACTTACAAGGAGCTGCCCTGCTGTAAAAAGCAAAGCTTGGGAACTGCAGATGCGTACACATTGACTACCAGTCACTATTCTAGCTGAGCAACTCACAAGAGTCTCTTTAAACTGATCAATCTACAGTCCTGGTGGGGAAATTAGATCTAATCTTGAAGCAGCTTCACCCCAGGATAAATCTGTACATAAACCAATACTTGAGTGTTCTTTGTGCTATCCTTTGTTCTAGGCATCTCCCCCTGGTTGTTCCTCAGAAGCATGGATTTTGTAATCCAAGCCCAAATTCAATCAAGTAGCCAGGACCCCCGAAATGTGCCTGTTCTTTCTCCAGAGCCACACTAATGTACCTTTTGTTTTATTCTCACCCTGAGAATGCTCATGGAGAAATAGAAACACAAAATCTGAAAGGCTGTTAGCCCAAAGATACAAATCAAAGAATGCAGCTGTGTTCTTGCTTTCTAGACTGGAAATTGTTTTATTGGTTTAAATAAAAGATGTTGAATGGGAGGGAAGGGAGAAATACAAATTATTGCCAAAAAATAAGTAAGTTCATGCCTTGCAACTCATAACATGAGACAAATAAATGCTAAGTTTGCAACATCATCCTACATCCTACAGTTTCTAGTATTCAACTAGAAGGGGGAAAAAGCCAAAATGAGATGGCTAGAAAGACCTATGAAAAATTCATGCATTTTTAATAATTTACATCATTGGACTACTGACCTTAAAGTCTTGTGTTAAAAATTAAGAAGCTTATGGAAATATTATTTCATATATTCAGGATGTGACCTTAAAACATAATATAATTTTAATAAAAAATTAAGTTCCAATTTGGTAATTAGAAAAGAACAGTTTCTTGTATGCAGTCACATAAGCACATATTATTATCTACTTTGCAAATGCCACCAAAATTATATTTCCATCATGGTAAACCAAGAACATATATATGTGGGTAATTTAAGTCTGTATCAACAGATACATAGATCTCAATATTTTCTTCTATCAGCATTAATCCACAATTCTGAAAAAGTTTTTTTTAATTTGATTCCTTGATTTTGCTTTAGATTCACCAGCGGCTTTACTCTGCATGGGCTTGGAAAAGGTGAATGTCATTCTTGAATCCTTAGACCCCCAACATTTCACATTCCACAAAGGCATTCAGGTTCCCTTTTCTAATCGCCCAGGCTGCACGCAATGCTAAACCCTTGATTTCTGCAACCAAAGGTTGTTGGTTTGGATTGTCATGATGAATGTGCCCAGCTGTTCTAACAAACCAAGGCTTGATAACCATGAGCAACTGAAAAAGAAAATTAATGGTTTGTCGTCAGGCTGTGAACCCTGACTTCTTGAAACCATGGGTTGTTGTTACATGTGAACTCAGAACTGGGTTTTTCATAGTTGTTGTTGGGGTTTTCCCACAGACTGCAGAGGTGGCAGGCAACAGCAGCAATGAACTACAAAAGGAAGGGGCCCAGTACATGCTAGTAGTCCAGTCCATTCATTTGTCTGCCAGATAAATCCCAGTAGGAAAGCAGGCCTTGGATGGACCATGGTTCGTGGTGTATGTGAATCCAGGCAGAGGATCCAGCCAGGGGGCAGTTTTGCGGGGCCCTTGCACAGCCAGTGACAAGCACCTTTCATCTGTCTCTCCTCCTCCCGCTTGGTTAATTGGGATTTGCTCCAGGAACAGGTTAACAGTTTATTCTCCCTTGGAGACAGATAGAGACTGCTCTTTTCCAGGGAATTTTCAGAGGGAGGGAGGCTAAGCTGGCTGTACATGCTTTCTGCTCCACCGTGTATATATATTTATCATATTGCGTGTGCTTTCATTTTGTTTTACGATTCTTTATGCATTTTTGTTTTTATTTTGCTCCAAGCTGCCCTTAGGCACCTTTTAGAGCAGAAACAGCAGGAGATAAAATGTTAAATAAGTGAAATAAAATCAACACCCCACCTTTGCCTCCCCACCAGCCTGATTCTTCGTCACAAATGGTCCCTTTCCAAGGACACTTTGTAGCAGAGCTTGCTACAGATAAAATGCTCTCAGAATCTCAACCTTCATCCATGAAACAGGTGCAGGTGGCAAAGCTGGATAATCTCTCAATAGTTTTAGCTTCCTTGAGAAATGGAATGCACCCATTAATCTTGATTTCTTTGCCAAATTTAGAATTATATACTCCTAATAAGATGTCAAGAACAGAGCAAAAATTATTCATATTTTATCCTGCTCCAAAGTACTATTGGAAAAAGGGATACAAATGCCCACATTCTGCACAAAATATTTTATTTATTTATTTATTTATTTATTTAATACATATTTACCCCACCCAATAGCCTGAAGTTTCTCTGGATGGTTATGTTTAGCATGTTTACTGGATATATCATTTAAAAACTAGAAGCGACCATTCCAGCCTAAGCCAAGGAGGCCATGGGGAGAAGGAGGGCTTTTATAACCTTGGGGCCATACCATAATCAAGTTTAGGAAAGCTCCCAGAAGCTGCATTCCAGAGATCGCCGAAACCAAGCACAGCTCAAGGATACTTACCCCTCAGAAAAAAGAGAGATGCATCCAGGGTGTTTCCGGGTTTTAACTGTATTTGTATTTGTATTATATTTATTTATTTGTGTGAGCCATCCTGAGGCTATATAGCAAGAGGACAGCATATAAAACCTTTAAATAAATAAATAATAATAAATAAAACTTACATATGTCTATGCAAAGATTTCAGATACTCTCTCAAAGAATGCAAGCCAAGATTAATCATGTAATCCTATGCTTGCCCTATTGCCCCTCAAAAGACTTTGCCCACACACAGGTAGCCCCTTGTTCCAACTACATATAGATATCTGCATTCAAAAATCAGGAACTCTGATTTGTTGCTTAGAAAACCACACACACAGCTTCCTGTGTCAAGTGAGCCTCAGACGGCACAACCCACATCCCACATAGGAAGCAGACAAGCCAAAAATATACATTCTCACTCAAAACTCAAATACGGGATTCAGACTTAGTTATACTCACAAGTATATTCTCTCCCCTCCCGTAAAACTAATTATTTAATTCAGTCGATACTGTACGTTACAAAAGCTCATTCATGCCCAAGGGAAGCGCCATGGAGCAGGACAACTGGCACTGCACCAGCACTTCAGAACGTAATGGTGTCGAGTTTCACAGCTTGTCTTCGTGTGAATGGAATGGAAGCGAAGCCGGTTAGGTCCACGCCTTCCATGCCTTCTTTCCATGAAGGTCAGTCCTAGTCGAGGGTCAAAGCCACACCAAGGTGCGGGGGGCCTGAATTGCACATGAGGGGGTGTCATTCTCTCATATTTTGGACTTCCCATATTTTTTCCCTTAAAATGACCCTGCCACTAGGAACAACAACAACAAGGAAGAAAGGTACAGTTGGGTGCAGGGAGAGAAAGTATTTCAAAAATGCCTTGAAAAGTCTTATCCAAGCCTTCTGTGTTTCAAAATGGTGAAGGTATCATTAAGAGCTTTCCAAATGTACACAGAGAAAGACGAGTGGCCCCTGAGGAAGGAAATTCCATTCTGAAACATATCGGGCTTATGGGAGCATTTTTTTCAGGCACTTTAGAACAACTTGTGTCCTGTTGGCTGATATTTTTCTAAATTTTAGGAACCTATGTTAACTCTCCATGGATCACTGCCTTGTCGTGGCAAAGGGGGTTGTGTAGCTCAATGAAGCTATGAGCTATGCCGTGCAGGGTCACCCAAGACAGACAGGTCATAGCAGAGAGCTCTGACAAAACGTGATCCACTGGAGAAGGAAATGGCAACCCACTCCAGTATCCTTGCCATGAAAACCCCATGGACGGTACCAAAAGGCAAAAAAATATGACGCCAGAAGATGAGCCCCTCAAGTTGGAAGGTGTCCAATATGCTACTGGGGAAGAGCAGAGGGCTAGTACTAGTAGCGCCAGAAAGAATGAAGCGACTGGGTCAAAGCCGAAAGGACACTCAGTTGCTGATGTATCTGGTGGTGAAAGGACAGTCCGATGCTGCAAAGATCGATACTCCATAGGAACCTGGAATGTAAGATCCATGAATCAAGGCAAACTGGATATGGTCAAACAAGAGATGACAAGACTGAACATCAACATCTTAGGAATCAGTGAACTAAAATGGACAGGAATGGGTGAATAATTCAGATGACCATCAGGTATACTACTGTGGGCAAGAATCCCTCAGAAGAAATAGAGTAGCCTTCATAGTCAATAAAAGAGTAGGAAAAGCAGTACTGGGATACAATCTCCAAAACGACAGAATGATCTCAGTTCAAATACAAGGCAAACCATTCAACATCACAATAGTCCATGTCTATGCCCCAACCACTGGTGCTGAAGAGCCTGAAGTTGACCAGTTCTATGAAGGCCTACAACACCTTCTAGAATTAACTCCAAAAAATGATGTCCTTATCATCATGGGGGATTGGAATGCTAAAGTAGGAAGGCAAAAGATAACCGGAATAACAGGCAAGTTTGGCCTTGGAGTACAAAATGAAGCAGGGCACAGGCTGGTAGAATTTTGTCAAGAGAATACGATGGTCATAGCAAACACTCTTTTCCAACAACCCAAGAGACGACTCTACACATGGACATCACCAGATGGTCAACACAGAATTCAGATTGATTATGTGCTCTGCAGCCAAAGATGGAGAAGCTGTATACTGACTGTATACAGCTTCTCCA
>NW_025335641.1:3540629-3634324 GCF_004798865.1 Varanus komodoensis
TTTTGTCAAGAGAATACGATGGTCATAGCAAACACTCTTTTCCAACAACCCAAGAGACGACTCTACACATGGACATCACCAGATGGTCAACACAGAATTCAGATTGATTATGTGCTCTGCAGCCAAAGATGGAGAAGCTGTATACAGTCAGTAAAAACTAGACCAGGAGCTGATTGTGGCTCAGATCATGAGCTTCTTGTTGCAAAATTTAGGCTTAACTTGAAGAAAGCAGGGAAAAGCACTAGGCCACTCAGGTATGACCTAAATCATATCCCTGATGAATATACAGTAGAGGTGGCAAACAGATTTAAGGAATTAGATCTGATAGAAGGAGTGCCTGAAGAACTATGGATGGAGGTTCGCAACATTGTACAAGAGGCAGCAACTAAAACCATCCCAAAGAAAAAGAAATGCAAGAAAGCAAAATGGCTGTCTGAGGAAGCTTTACAAATAGCTGAGGAAAGAAGGGAAGCAAAAGGCAAGGGAGAAAGAGAAAGATACAAACAATTGAATGCAGAATTCCAGAGAACAGCTAGAAGAGATAAGAATGCCTTCTTAAATGAACAGTGCAAAGAAATAGAAGAAAACAAAAGAATAGGGAGGACCAGAGATCTCTTCAAGAAAATTGGAGATATGAAGGGAACATTTCATGCAAAGATGGGCATGATAAAGGACCAAAATGGCAGGGCCCTAACAGAGGCAGAAGAGATTAAGAAGAGGTGGCAAGATTACACAGAGGAACTATAAAAGAAAGAGCTTAACGTCCCTGATAACCACGATGGGGTGGTCACTGACCTCGAGCCAGACATCCTGGAATGTGAAGTCAAATGGGCCTTAGGAAGTCTAAGCAACAACAAAGCTAGTGGAGGTGATAGTATTCCAGCTGAGCTATTCAAAATCCTAAAAGACGATGCAGTAAAAGTGCTACACTCAATATGCCAGCAAATTTGGAAAACTCAACAGTGGCCACAGGATCGGAAAAGGTCAGTTTACATTCTGATCCCAAAGAAGGGCAATGCCAAAGAATGTTTAAACTACCACACCATTGCACTCATTTCACATGCTAACAAAGTTATGCTCAAAATCCTACAAGCTAGGCTCCAACAGTATGTGGACCAAGAACTACCAGAAGTACAGGCAGGATTTCAAAGAGGGAGGGGAACTAGAGATCAAATTGTCAACATATGCTGGATCTTGAAGAAAGCTAGGAAGTTCCAGAAAAACATCTATTTCTGCTTCATTGACTATGCTAAAGCCTTTGATTATTTGGATCACAACAAACTGTGGCAAGTTCTTAAAGAGATGGGAGTACCAGACCATCTTATTTGTCTCTTGAGAAACCTATATGCGGGTCAAGAAGCAACAGTGAGAACTGGACCCGGAACCACTGATTGGTTCAAAATGGAGAAAGGAGTTCAGCAAGGCTATATACTGTCGCCCTATCTATTTAACTTATATGCAAAGCACATCATAAGAAAGGTGGGGCTAGATGAATCACCAGTTGAAAATAAGATTGCTGGGAGAAATATCAACAACCTCAGATATGCAGATGATACCACTCAAATGGCAGAAAGTGAAGAGGAACTAAAGAGCCTCTTGATGCGGGTGAAGGAGGAGAGCGCAGAAGTTGGCTTGAAACTCAACATTAAGAAAACTAAGATCATCGTATCTGGTCCTCTCACTTCTTGGCAAATAGATGGGGAAGAAATGGAGGTACTGACAGATTTTATTTTTATTTTCCTGGGCTCCAAGATCACCGCAGACGGGAACTGCAGCCAAGAAATTAAAAGACGCTTGCTCCCGGGGAGGAAAGCTATGGCAAATCTAGACCGCATACTAAAAAGGAGAGACATCACCCTGCCAACAAAAGTGCATATAGTCAAGGCTATGGTTTTCCCAGTTGCAGTGTATGGCTGTGAAAGCTGGACCATAAGGAAGGCTGAGCGCAAAAGGATTGAGGCCTTTGAATTGTGGTGCTGGAGGAGACTCCTGCGAGTCCCTTGGACCGCAAGGCGATCAAACCGGTCAGTCCTAGAGGAGATCAACCCTGACAGCTGTTTAGAAGGCCAGATCCTGAAGATGAAACTCAAATACTTTGGCCACCTAATGAGAAGGAAGGACTCCCTGGAGAAGAGCCTAATTCTGGGAACAATTGATGGCAAAAGAAGAAGGGGACGGCAGAGGATGAGGTGGCTAGATGGACACTGAGGCAGTTGGTGTGAGTTTGGGTGGACTCCGGGGGATGGTAGAGGACAGGAAGGCCTGGAGGAGTGTTGTCCATGGGGTCGCGATGGATCCGACATGACTTCGCGACTAACAACAACAACAAATGTTTTAATTTTTTTTTCTTTTCTTACATTTTATTGTTAAACCTTCCTGAGACTTTGGTAATGGGATGGTCTACAAAAGTTTTAAATAAAATAAAATAATTAGCCATCAATTCATTTTAGAGTGCAGGGGGTGAAAGGCAATGCAAAGGGCCTGAAGGGGAAGAGGATTTGCAGTGAAGAATTAGCAGGCTAGTAAAAGCTTACTGAATTCTCCTTTGCAAGTGTCCAGCATACCGTGGGTTGTTCAGTGAACAATCGATCCACTGCGGGTGGTTCAAAGAAGCCATGGTGGGCTGGGTGTTCACTGAACTAGTTGTATGTGCCCGTGTTCTTCCCTTCCTTCCCCCTAAGATCTCCAGCAGTGTCTGGCAAGGGACTTTGGAACAGGAACCATCTTGTCCGCACCCCACTGCAGGCTGATTGCGACCCTTTCTCCTTCCTCAGTGCTATTGGTTTGTTTTTGTCAAGCAGCCACAATAGCTGTAGCTGTGAGGGCTCTGAACAGGAGATGCAAAAGGTGGAGGGAATCAATGTCTCCCCTTTTGGAGGACCTGGAGAACTGGCGAAGTGGGAGGCAGAGGTGCCTGGCCAACATTAAAACCAAGCATTTCACATTGCCAAGGAGGAGATACTGGCGTGCACGCCTGCACCCCTGCACACACACACATTCTTCCAATACTACTGTATCCCCCTTTCCCTTAGAGTTTTAGTTTTTTCCCCAGTGCTTCATAGCTGTTTTGCTGAGAGGCAAACTCATTGTGTCAGTTTTTTTGTGTTGTGTTCCAAACCTGGATGAACAGCAAGCCGAAGTATAGCCCGAACACCAACCCTTCTCCTGCTCCCTCTGACAGCTGAAACAGACAAAGATATTGACCAGACAAGACTACACATTTCAGAAAGCCTTCTTAAGTGTGCACTTGTGCATTTCTGAAAAAGCTATGCATAGCCCCCACTGGCATTTTTTGTCACCATGGGCTGCTGCAAAAGGGCTTTCCGAGGCATCAGCTCAGGAGCACCTAATGACAGGATTTCATTTTGGCCTTCCTTGCTACAGAGGAACACACTTAAGGAGCATGTGCATTGGAAAAGGAAAGGGGGAAATATTTCTGACATACGCACTAAATTAAGTTCAGCACAGACTGTATTAGATTAAACCGCAACTCTTTTGCATCAAAGCAGTCACTGCTTGAAAGCAAGCCCAATCAGTCATAGAGCTGCCCTGTGCAGTCAAAACAAAGCTTATTGCAGATCTCTGCTCAGCAGTGTTGAGGAATGCAGTCCTGTGCAGGCCGCTGACCTGGGAGCTGCCTCAGGGCTGGGCTGAGCCAGGCCGTGAGCAGCACTACCTGAATCGAATCGTTGCATGTGCAGCTGAACAAAATGTTTCACCCTCTCCAGCTATGGACAGTCAACAAGGATGGAGAAGTGTTTTTTCTTTCCATCCCTGTTGACTGTGCATAGCTGGGGAGGGTGGGACATTTTGTTCACTTGACCAAGGCTAGGTAGGTGGTCAGACACTAGACTTGCTAAGATAGATGCTAGACAGAGGCTGTCTCATTAAGGTGCAGCAGCCAACAGGTGGGATGGATATGCAGGGACATTTTCCTGCCTGAGGAGGACCCATTGCACCCCCCCCCCAAACCAGATTCCTAGTCATGCTTGCCTTCTGCCGTGTATGCATGCACCCCCTGGGAAATGGGGGCCCAGAAGAGGAATTCAGAGAGAGAGGTAATCAACTTGAATATCAATAGATAGCAGTAAAATTCCTGTTGTTGTGAACAAAATAGCAGGGAATGGGATAAATTGGATGGGGGGGGGGGTGCCATTTTCTCTGAGATAACTGTGCACTGCTTCTCATCCAAGCAATGAATGCAAGAGACAAAAGCGACATTTAGAGTTGGACATAATAGTGTAAGCAATAGTCAGTCTACATTTGCAGATCCATAAGTAGTGCATTATGTTTCATATGAACTTAAGTTAAAGAGTAACTATTTCTGGTTGAAAACTCTGGATCTTAATCTTACTTGGCTCTCTGTTTGCCCTGCTTTATTTTTATCTTACATTACTGTGTGGGTGGTTCTCGCTTATGTAAAGAAGGTTAGTTCTTAGCAAAATTAAGGATCATTAAGAAATCCTGGCTGCAAAAGAAATCAGTATTATAGGATTACTGTGTTAAAAAATGTCCAGTCCTAAATATTGTGGGAAACTTAGCAAGAAGACATGTGTATCAGCAAAGTTAGTCGCTGCATCCTTGTCAAAGAAAGAAAGCATGTTTTCTGTCATCAAACAGACAACTATTGGTTTCTTGGCCTAGGAGGGGTACTTCACTGATATCTTTTCTAATCTTGTAAATGATGTCTCAGTGGTCCCTTATTTTCAGAACAAGTTCTAAATAACAACACTAAGAGTACCAGAAAAGAAAACCCTCAGAAGGCTAGCATTTGGTAAAGAAAAAGGGATGCTTTATTGAAAGAAAAAGAGGACAAATAGTAGATTCAGGAACAATCAGAAAAATTAAACTTGGGAGAACCTCATCACTCCCAAGAGAAAAACAGACAGGTACTTATGTTTTAAGCAAACCAATTCTGTCTTTGTTCTTTTGTCAATATATAAGGTGCTACATAATAAAAAAAAGTGTGTTCTTATCTAGCAATCCCCAAGTGATCTGCCAGTTAGGCAGGTGAATATGTAGCCAGGAGTATTTATTTTACTCAAGCTGCTTGTACTTGAATAGTAAGTACAGAGCAGGAGTATCTCTCTCTCTCTCTCTCTCTCTCTCTCTCTCTCTCTCTCTCTCTCTTTCTCTCTCTCTCTCTCTCTCTCTCTCTCTCACACACACACACACACACACACACACAGACTCTGTTTCAGCCTTTTCAATTAGCAGTGATTTACCCTTTAGGAACATTGTACTAATGTAAAAAGCACTTTCTATCATTCAGTGTTTGGTAGAACAGGCCATGCTGGGGAAATTTCCTCTTCTGAACAAATGTAAGATGTCCACCTTGGCACTAGCGCCAGCCATGAACAGGGGGGGTGATTCTGAGGTAACCTCTTCCCACCCCCTGGGACAGCTAATGGCAATATCTCGCATAAGCCACTACACTGCTGCACAAAAACAAGAAGGCCTGAAGTGGCTAGTGGTGTCGAGAACAAGGACTGTCCAAATGACTGACTGCAGGGCATGTAACAGCCACTTCCCATTGGCTTCACCTGAAGTTCACCTGAAGTTCCAGGAGGAGAGAGACGGGAGAGCAGCAGCCCACTTGGACCGTCAGCCAGAAGAGGAGGGGAAGGGGGCATGCTATTCCCATGCCGAAATGCGAGGTGGAAAAAAGTTTGGGGGGCATGCTATCCCAACCCTTCTCTCAAAGGCGTACCATCATAGTGGAATGAATGGGCTTGCTTCCAATCACCCAGCACAGAAGAACTGCTGTGCAGGTGGGTCAGAGAGGTGAAAAGGGGAGGAAGGAAGAGATACGAGTCATCAGTGCTTCTGATACTGTTTCTGTTCAAGCGTGGGCTAGTGAGGCAAAGCAGTGGGATGTTCTCAGTTGCACTTTCTGTGTGCTTAATAAAGGCTGGCAGCAAGTCATCTCTGCCAAGTCACTCCAGGTAGCTTGTCTATCATGCTTCTTCACTAGTGAGAGAGGGGCTGAAGCATCTGGCCCGGGGAATGTATACAACATCTGTAAAAGCATGGGAGCAATGTCCATTTAGCTACCCAAACAACTGGAGCCTTTGGAGTGGGACCCAAATGCTGCCCCCAGTAGTGGTGGTCTGAGGTCCACTATGAGATTAAAAGAGCCTCATTTTCCCTTGCGCAGCATTTTCCAGGAGCCAGAAAGTTCGGACAACTTTGCACCGATTGGACAAACTAGAAGGTATGGGGTGGCCAACATCTGGCAAAGTAGGCAAATGCCATAGCCGCAGCAATTGAAATCAACGGTAGTGTTTCTTTGGATCAATCATGTTCAGCCTGCTCAAGCCCTGTGTATTCATTGGTGTAATCCTTTGATTTCAACAGGACCATGTCTCTTTAAGTGATCATTAAATAGCCCACTACATTTGTGGACACTGAATCCAAAGGCTAAATAAAAGAGCAGTGTGACTTCCAGCATGGCCTTTTAAGATGCCCACTATCAAGGGGCTTTGGGGGGCTTAGCAGGGATTAGATATCGAGGTCCATCTGCCAGATTATTATGTAAGCAAACGCAGGGCCTTTTCAAGCCACGCAGCTCTCTCATCAGACAGGATGTTTTGGAGTACACACTGAATGAAACACTCTCATGCCCCATGATGTTTCCAGGGGTTTAGACCTATTTCCCCTGATAACACAGACCAAGGCATTCCCGTAGCTTTGAAGGCACAGTGTGTCGGCGAGAATGCCTATGGAATGATGGATGCAGCTCTCTGAGGTCGTGTGCAGTCTCATTGCCTAGGAAACAGATTGTGTGCCAGCAACAGGGCTTAGGGGGCTGGGCCTGTGCAGCTCCAGCCTAGCAAACCAGGAGGATCATAGTGAAGCATAAAGAGTCAGGGAGAAACATGAAATGGTAATTCATATTATGTTACAGTAATGTGCTTAAAAGGCTTTATACCTCTGTTAATCCTCTGAAAGCTTTCAGAGTTGAGCAAAAATAACACTCGTGGACTCTGGGACTTGGAGTGTGTGCACTTTGACCATTTGCAGCAACAGCTGAATGTTTCCAGGAAAGGGCCTCTGTGTCACCCACGGTGCTGGGTGCGCGCTCCGTGATCCACTGTTAAGGGCTTGCCAGAACAAAGACAGGTGGCAGGAATGCCTGCAGGCACAGCCAGCAAGCTGTGGCTTTATTAAAACACTCTGAAGGAAGCAAGCAAGCACCTGCCCTGATGCATCACCTGGGATCTTGCTGTTTGCACTGCCTGGCTACAGGCTAACTGTTCGGCACAGATAATTCCCATCCCTGCGCTTCATCATTTTTGCAGCACTTTAGTTGAGAAAATTGAAAGGAACCTTTCAACCCAAAACCACCTCCCCTGGCAGTAAGGGGCAGTTCTAAGTGGATGACCTCATAAGTGCAAGGGTACGCATGCACATAATGACTGGCAAGCAGAGAACAGCCCTGAGCGGCAAGCACGGGGCACCAGGCCGTAGTGAAGTGTACTGTGTATGCACACACTGTACTCTTTGAGAGAGAGAAGGAGAGAGAGATCGACATTCTGCCCTGAATTCTGCAACCAGGAGAAATAATGCTGGTTAGTTATGCAACACGGTATGCTATTTTATATAGTTTAATGTGTAAGTGTTGGCTGCTTTTCATAATTTGTAACATTTGGAAGCAACTTAGAACTGGTTCAGGGAAACATACTTGCCCCTCAACTTGACCCCTAGAAGTCTCTTTTGGCAATCTTCTGTTTTTGGACATCGCACCAGGCATTGCCACGTATTTCAAGCAGAGCACCATGAGCAGGGACACATGGGATGGGCTACCCCCCAGGAGAGGCCCGATCACACAAATGACCTTGAGGCTGCTCGTGTCCTTCCCTCTGCGACCTTTTTGTTTACCTGCCTCTGATCCAGCAAATGCTGGTGGTGAGGAGAAAGAGGAGCAGGAGCTGCCACTGTCAAGTGGACAGGAGGTTGCACTGAGGAGAAAGAGGATGAGGAGCGACCGCATGTGACAAGGGTGATGCAGAGGAAGACTCACTGCGGGGGTAACCCATTTAACGTGCCTTGCCCAAGGACCCTCAAAAACCTGCAGTGTGGCCATAAGGGCTAGAAACTTGATTTGAAACAAATGAAAAGAAGTTGAATTCTGTGCCGACGGTCATATTTGGTATTTGCACAGAATTTCAGCATTGCAGTTAATGACATAACTAAATGGACCTATGTCAGTTTCTATGGAAACAGTGTAAAAGAATGTGGCCCATTATACCCCCCTCATAGTCCTCATATAAACCACACTGAGCCAGTGTGGTTTGGTGGTTAAAGTATAGGGCTGACATTAGAGAAAGATGCAGATTCAAACCTCCAATGACCCATATTGGTTCAGTGGGTGACTTTGAACCAGTCATTCTTTCTCTCTCAACCTAGCCTCCCTCATAGGGTTGTCATACTCTACCCTGAGTCGTTGTTGTTAGTCGCAAAGTCGTGTCCAACCCATCGCGACCCCATGGACAACATTCCAGCACCACAATTCAAAGGCCTCAATCCTTTGGCGCTCAGCCTTCCTTATGATCCAGCTTTCACAGCCATACATTGCAACTGGGAAAACCATAGCCTTGACTATACGCACTTTTGTTGGCAGGGTGATGTCTCTGCTTTTTACTATGCTGTCTAGATTTGCCATAGCTTTCCTGCCCAGAAGCAGGCGTCTTTTAATTTCTTGACTGCAGTCCCCGTCTGCAGTGATCTTGGTGCCCAGGAAAATAAAAATAAAATCTGTCACTACCTCCATTTCTTCCCCATCTACTTGCCAGGATAAATAGTGAGAGGACTGGATGCCATGATCTTGGTGTAAATATAAGATACAAACATTAATAAATTCATTCAAAACTTTTCTATCCCACCTTTATCCAGGCAGATCTCAAGACAGCTTACATTCAGAGCATAACAGCACATTAAATATAATAATAAATATATCAGATTCTCAATAACTAGGGCTTTTTTGTTTGTTTAAAGGTTAATTAGATGACTGCTACCATATCAACTCCAGAAATCAATAATTCCTACTTTATACAATAATAGACCTGCCAACCAGCTCTAGCTGCTACAGATAATAATAGTTTTAATTAGTTTTTTTCCCTCCTCCTCCTCCTCCTCCTCCTCCTCCTCCTCCTCCTTTCAGGACAGCATTCCTAAGAAAGAGTTTTGAAAACAACCAGTTTTTAAATATAAAAGACATAATAGCAAGTAAGCCCCATTAGTTCTTACTTGAAAAGAAAAGAAAAAAAGACTGTTGTTTGTTGCTTCTGTGAATAGATGAAGTACTTAGGGTATATCGTATTAAGTGGTAGGTACTAGGAATGCTGTAAGACCACCCAGTGAATTTTTAGACAGATTAGTTGGTGCCAAAATTGGATTTCAAAATTTGTCATCATTCAAGTGCTGTTACATTGGCAGTAATTGTGCCTTGACATAAAAAGATTTCCCGAGCCATGTAAAGGTGTAAGGAAAAAAATGGAATCCGGAATTGGTGGAGCAGATTCTTTGCAGTATACATTATGTTGCTGTTGTAGTTGTTGTTGCTAATTTTATTTCTATACTGCCCCCAAAGCCAAACCTTTCTGGTTGTTATACAAACATTTAGTGGGGGTGGTAAGCAAGACTAAGTGAATTGGTAGCTCATTGCAGATGCTGTACTTACCCCAACAGCCCTTGTCAGTGTCTTGTTTAACTGCCTGCACATATGAAGACCCTTGGCTAACAAAGAATCATGTACATTGGCCCCAAAACATATTTATTTAAAATTATTTTTAGGCCACCTTTAAAGGTGTAAGTTCTTCAAGGCAGCATAAGAGAGCCAGTTTTCCTTGACAGTTTAATTCCTTAAAGTTCCTACTTGAGTGGTGATGGTTGTTTCCCAGGCCTTCTCCAAGCCAGACCCTAAACTCCATCCCTCTAGCTTGTATCAACCAACTGTAGACTTTTGAAGAAAACGGAGACCAGGCAAAGCTGCCAGCATGAGCACAGCTTCTCAGATCTGTTCCAAAGGTGGCTTGTTGCTGCCTGAGATGAAGGGCCAAATGGACATTTTGTAAATACCTGGCATCCAGCTGCACATCTGGGTTTGCTTTAGTTAATTGCAGGCAGAGGATGGCGTGGAGTGATCTTTATCAAAAATGCTAGAAAGGAAGGCATCTGTCTTTGCTCCCCAGTGCAACCAGAGTCTAAAACCACAATTCTCATCTGTGCAGCTACAAAGCAGAGACAAAGTCTCTTTGGCTCCTGTCATGTGAACCCCAGAGCTCAGGTGTTGCTGTAAGGGTGTAGGCAAGGACCCACAGCATGTGGTGGTCGCCCTGCCCCAAAAGCATATTAACTCTGCCCAAGAATCACTCCGAGAACTGTCACCAGATTTTGCCCTCAGCCCAAGGGTTTCTCAACATGTGGGGCTCAACCCACTGCTTTACTGAAGCATCTTCCATTTTCATTGTGGGAGAAAGAGTGTGTCGTTTGCATGAGTTTTTTCACCTAAGCTTTGCTCTGCTATGCTCTTCTACCTATTCTAGTAAGTAACCCCAAGGTTCCACTGTGGCTGCAGTATAGCAGAACTGTGACCTTTACACAAGACTTGCATTCCAGTTGGTTCTGCTTTGTATTTGAATACTGTGTGTTTTCCCATGCTAAACATATGTGCATGCACATGCTATATTATATATATATATATATATATATATATATATATATATGCGCGCATGTGTGACTGGAAAATGTGGGGGAAAGGTCTGGAGGACAATGACATCATGGAAAGGCCCTGAAAACCTCTCGAGTGAGGAATCATGAAGTCACAAGAAATACCATGTGCAGAGAAACCCCAAGTGAACAAATGTCACCAGTGTCATTCCAAAAAAAAAAGCAAAAGAAATTCAAAACTTTAAAAGGAGAGAGGAATATTTTGTATATTTACCTGGAGAAAATCTGGATTAACAGTTTGCCTGATGAGAGCTTAGGAGGGAGGTGGGGAGAAGGGAATTTATTTTTTGTTGTTTTTTCACAGGATCCCCAGTGGTGCTTTGGCAAACACCTAACCATGTACCCTAAATTAAATCCTAAGATACAAGGAAACATTGCACATTAAAAGAACAGAAAGACAAAAATATGTTCCATAAAACATACAGCATCAACATCTATAACCCTAACTAATAATTGCAGCACATCTATCAAATTCAGAGGCAGGTAAAGTAATAACCTCTAAAAACAGCAGACGGTACGTCCCTGCCTACTACTGTAAATGGCTTCAAACAAGTTAGTTTTAAAATGTGCTTAGATTGCTCCCTCATGGTGGAAACATAGAACTGATCCAGTCTCTCCATGGTGGAATGCCAAACCCTTTGTTTCTTTTATACTTCATTCTGTCTGTTAACCTTATTCAGCATTTAAAAATTAATAGGGTAATGAAAGTTCCAGTTTCAAAAGGTAAGCTTTGTTTCACCTAATTCTTTCCATTTCTAAAGTTTAAAAAGCTGGAAGTGTGTGTGTATGATCTGCAAACACATTTCGGTTTCAGGATGATAGCCAAAAGCTCTCTTTCTTGCTGTCTTGCTTTTTCACACACACGCACACACACACACACACACACACACACTGCCAGAAACACATAGATTGGCAGACCATCCCAGACAAAATGACGCCTCCTCTCTTGTATTCTTTCATCTCTTTCTTTCTTTCCTTCCTCTCACCCCTGACAATATGCAAACACATAAACATGCTTTTAGAGAAAGGGAAGGCATACAAGAGAGCTGTGGTGGGTTTTAAAAGAAGGGGCATGGCCTGAAAGAGGTTTGCTGCTTCTGCTGAGATAGGATGAAACAACACAGTACATTCTGTAAACAAGAACGATTTTGTACAGATAGCGCATCCAGGATGTGCCACTTAAATCAAACTGTTCCAGCACCACACATGCTAAATTATAGGGTATTGCTCAGCACTAAAGCACTTCCTTTCAAAACAAGACCCTTCTTTGTACAGACATACACATGTTGCACTTTCCCACTCCTCCCCCATGATCCCTCATTCCAGCGCTCCCCATAAATCCTCCGTTCGGAGAGCTTTTCACCTGTTCTTCCTCGGCTTCCTGAACTGTGTTGTCCACTCTGAACAAGGCAGTTTGCTTAGATTTTTGTTGCCATTATAAAAATATTTCACACCTCTCCTTGTTCTGTGCACTGACACCATTTCAGAACTGCTTTCCAGCACCATTTATATTCACAAAGAGCAAATGACCTTCAGCCTGTCACTGAGAATAGCTAAGCAAACTCTGAGATGAATCAAACGCTCGATTGACAGAGTACAAATGGGTCCCCAAACAGGCAGAAATAAAGACATTTCCCTCATGCAATGTATGAGCATGCTAAAAGAAAAAGCCCAAGATGTGGAGACCAATAGGGCTGACTCTAGGACCATGGATACATTCCTGCTAGAAATATACTGTGGGTTTATGCCAATGGAGCTTGCATAGTTATCTCAAAAAAAACTTTGGAATTATACTTTGAAGGTGGTGCAGAGGGCCAAAGCTGATATTATCAACCAACCACTTTTTGCTTTCATTTTTACCCTAGAGTAGGTTCATGGCCTCCCAACCTGGATCGGGACCAAGAATGGGAAGAATATTAATATCTCCTTTGGACCTGAGAAGTTTCTGCTGAAGACCTTTAACTCCTGTCTCACAAAAACATCTCCAAGGATTGAAAAAAATGACTCTTAAAACCAGTTTATATCTGCAGTGGAAATATACTATAAAGGCAAAGCGCTGCAGGCCAATCCACTTTATGGGAGCAATATTTCAAAGTATGCAAATTTAAAATGTTCTATTATATAGCACAACCCTAAATCCTTAATGATCAAATTATAGGTTATTGCCTGCACTCAGGGATATAAATGTATTAAAAAAAACCTCAGATAGCTTCAAGGCAAATCCTCAGGCCTTGTGTACACCTGCAGCAGAATAAAGTTTGTAACATGCTGAGATACATTACTTTGGATTGCAGAAAGAGTCATATTTTGCTTAAAAAAACTAAAATAAACCTAAATTCCTTCTCAATACATAGAAACCAGCACAGTAGATGTGGACTGAGTTATAAACATTATACTGGATGTGCTCGTTTTCTATTTGCAAAGAGTTCTCTTGTTCTCTTGTTTTGTTTTTCATGGTGGAAGAATTTGAGCTGCTATCTATCATTTTAGGCCAAAGTAATACAACCTATTCAGCTACTTCAGCATTCTGTCACCCCCTTTTGTTAACTGGTGTAAACCCAGCCTAAATCCCAAGTCCACAAAGATGTTCTGACCTCATTCAGTGATGAGATTCTGACTCCAAAAAGCTATCTGAAACTTCAGAACAGAAGCTTTTCACTGCAATACTTCCCATTGCTCACTTCAAGCTGTTCCAAACAATCATCTAGTACAACCAGAAAAATCTAGTCCTTGATTATTAACAATGCATATACTCTAGCTGTTTCTATTTACAGGGACTTGTTTCTGGAAAACTGACCCAGGTAAGTCAAAGGCAAGATGTTGGTGGTGCTTCTTTCACATATTGTAACATTGTGTACATTGCAAAAGGTTGAGATTAATGAGAATGGTCATGGCTGATTGGCATGCAAGGGACCCTAGGTTCAGTCCCTGCCATCTCCAACCTTGGCTGTAAAAGACTCCAGTTGGAAACCAAAGAAAATCTTTGACAGTCACTGTAGACCAGGGGTGGGCAATTTGTGGCACTCCGGATTGTTTTGACCTACAACTATAACCTCCGTGGACTTTAGTGAAGGACAATGGATGTTGCAGGCTAAAAGTTCTGGAGGGTCACAGGTTGCTCACTCTTGGTGTAGGTATTACTGCGCTAATGTTATAATAATAATAATAATAATAATAATAATAATAATAATAATAATAATAATAGATGGGTCCATTCTCCAATTCTGTATATGACAGCTTCCTGTGTTCCTCCCTATGGTCTTGCTTTTGATTTAAGACAGTGATGCCAAACAGAATATTTCTCTTACAGCACTTCTGGTAAGCAGTATTTCCCCAAAGAAGGGTGGCTTCCCCGAAACACACTGGGATCATTCTGAGCTTCAGGAAATCTTCAGGGCATGTTTAATGACCCTACCCTGGTGTCATTGCACAGACATTGTTATGGCTTATTTTAAGATGCCGCATTTGAGATTATCCACCACACCAATGCCTGGCTTGTTCAGCTGCTTTAGTATTCTAGAAGCACCTCATGCCCCAGGACTCACTTGAAGATGTTATGCCTCAGTGTGATGATCCCTGTGCTTGAAATTTTAAAATGAATTAATTATTGCATATAAATTATGGAAAGAGAAAGAGATTAATTGAGCCATATTTCAGGCAAATGATCTTGTTGAAGCCATGAATGCTGACAGCATCATGGGGTAATTTATAAACAGCGCCAGACCTCTGGGGCAGGAATACAGCTATTTTAATTAATTGTTCCATGTATTCCTTTACAACAGACAGTGAAAAGAAATCAAAACAATGGTGCATTTTTGGACCAAAGGATGCTAGATAAGCCATAATAATAGAAACAGCTGGAGTGGTTTCATTCAAATGTCAGAATGAAAAGCAAAGGGGGGCCACTGGGGAGAGAGATGGACAATGAATGACGTAAGGAAATTAAGCTTATATTCTTATTGACAGAGCAGGAGAAATATTGTCATATCAGTAATACAGGGGGGAAATCACGCAAAAAACCAATCAATGAGAATATAATATTTTCTATAAGTCACTGGAAAGAAGTATACATGAAACTTTTAATACACACACATACATTCTAGAATCAAACTTCCATCTATACTTTAAAATATTAGAGAGGGATTTAGAACAAAAGACTTGCCAAACAATCAATGCATACTGCTTATTAACTCCTGGCTAAATCCAAGTATCTACTGAGGAGATGGTTCTCCTGCATGAATCCAAAATGTAGGCCAAATAAAAATGATTGAACTAACGCTTGGGATTTTGTTTCGTTTTTCCTGAAATGGCTACCCATACTGGCTGCCACATGGCAAACAGCTTTGGAAGATGAGGGCAGTTTTTTCAAGAGCAGTTTATGATACTGACTTAGAGATCAGATGTTTGGGAGTGCGGGGAGGCAGTAACCTCCATTCAGCTGGGCTAATGCAAGCCCTTGGGATGAGGATCCCAGGCAATCCTCACTACAGAAATCCATTCTGCTCCCGCTTTTGAATTCAGGTCAGCCAACACCTTTATTCTTCCTATGTCTCTTATGATACGAAGTAACTGGCTTACTTTCAGGCCATTCCAATAAAACATTCCTGCACAAGCAGCATCATGCCAAGCCAAACAGCCATGTCTGGCTACCCACCACAGGCTCCATGACACTCCTGGTTTTGTTGGTGGGTTGGAACTGGAAATCAGAAAGCAGAGAGAATTGACAAGCGTCTGTCCAGCCACACAATGTGCTGTTCGCACTTCCTGGGCCATACATTGTACAGCTCTGAGAGAAAATAGATCATTATAGTAAAACATGGATGCATTCATGTTTACAGTTGGGTCTTTCTTATGGCTGCATCTTCCAAATGGATCTTCCTGAGGTGATCCTTCCATTCCAGGCTGTATTTGGAGCACTCGTACTGTATCTTAAGGATGCTGATAAACTACCCCATGTCCAGAGAAGAGTGCCCAGGATGGTGAGGGCCACAGCTGAAACAGCTGGATAGGATTATCTTGGATAAGAGAAAATCAAGGAGAAGACACAGCAGCCTTCAACTATCTGACAGGCTGCCTTGAAGATGGGACACCGCTACTGCTCCAGAGGGTGGGGCTAGAACCAACTTTGAGAAGTTGATGGAAAACAGGTTTTGAACAAGCATTAGGGGAAACCTCCTGATTATGACAGCTGCCCAGTAATGGAAGAGACTTCCTTGGGAGGTGGTGAGGGTTCTCCTTTACTTGAGGCAGAGGCTAGATTGTCATCAGTTAGGGTTGCATCCTGAATTGCAGAGAGTACATTGCGCAGGGGGCTGGGCTAGATCAGACATGGGCAGCCTGCAGGCCCGTTAGCCCTGTAAGCCCTTCATGGGGGCTGCATTCTGTAGGGCACAGAAAGAAAAAATTGGCAATTTGCAACCAGAATTTGGTGGCATTCTGCTACACAATAGTGAGTTGGCCAAACTGCATATTGCAGAAGTTAATTCAATAATAAATAATACAACACTGAGGAATTGCCTGGGCCTGAAAGATTTCCAATGGAGTGATGTACAATGTTTTCTAGCATTTTAGTTCTCAAGTTTTATCATCCATACAATTTTTAGTTGTTATTTTTTGTCAGTACTTAAATTACCATAATCTAAAACCTGATAGCAATCATGATTGTTGTGCTAATTATTGATCTATCTCATTGATTAATGTCAACATGAAAATATTAACTGGCATTGTGTCTGCTAGACTACCGCGAGTTATTACAACATTAGTTCAACTGGATAGGATGGTATTTATTAAAAACAGTCAGGACTGGTAATCTTAGACTGGTTGTTGATCTGAGTGAATGAAATGCAGATAGAACAGACACAGCCTCCTTTTATGTCTTTGGATGTGAAGAAGGCCTTTGACAAAATTCACTAGAAATTTAGTTTGGCTACACTGAGGAATTTTAGTCTTCCTGAAGAATTTCAGAAATGGGTTAAAATTCTGTGTTCCACCCAAAGAACTGGTGCCAGGGCAAATGGTTTTCTGTCTGATTTTTTAAAAAAAGTAGTTGAGAGAAGTTTCAGAAATGTATGTCCACTCCTCTTACTGGTACTTGATCTATGCTTTGAATTTCTGGCATGTGCTATTGGACACAGTTTCAAAGTTCACAGATTTGTGCATAACTATATAGCAATTAAACTTCTTCTCTGTACTAATGATTTGCTAAGGTTTATCTTGGAGCTTCAGTCATTTGTTCAAGCTTTGATGCAGGTGATTAATAAATTCAGATATATATCTGACTATTCTATTAACTGGTTAAAGCAGGAGCTGATGTTCATTGCAAGTACTATGCCCCATAGTGTGCTAACTAACACAATCGAGACTTGCCCTGGAGTTTATTAATTATTTTGGAATGCTTATTGCTAGAAATATATCTCAGATAATTAAGCTAAATTTAAGAAACCTGATGAATGAGATCTCATGGGATACTAATAGGTAGACATCAAGGTTAAGTACATGGGGTAAACTGAACAGGTGTACCAAGACGTACTACCACTAATCTGGAAGTAGCATAGAGGCGTCAGGGCTAGTGGCTATTGATGGTCTTCTCCTCCATGAATTTTTCCAATCCCTTTTAAAACCATCCAAATTGGAGGCCAACATAACATCTTGTGGAAGTGATTTCCACAGTTTAACCATACACTGTCTGAAGAAGTTTTTCCATTTAATTGTCCTGAAGCTCCCACGCAACCTGGGTTCTAGCATTATGAGAGAGGGAGATCTCTGGGTTATTTGGTATATCTCTGGATGATAATCTGGTAGATCAGGGGTCTCAAACTCGTGGCCCGTGGGCCAATTGCCAGGATGGGTGGGACATGGGGGAGGGGCCCTGCAGCCTTCCAAGCACCGGCGGCGCCCGGGCCGGCCTCCGGGAGCCACGCGGGATGAGCGGCCCACCACCACCGCGGTTGTGGAATACTTGATGCGGCCCAGCCTCACCCAGGCTCTACTTCCAGCGGCCCCCAGGTCAGTTGAGTTTGAGACCCCTGTGGTAGATCCTTGGGGGAGTTGCAGTAGATTTCCAAGGGTTTCTCGCTTCCTGTAGTTTGCAATTTAAAAAAAAAAACTACAAGTAAATAATAAAATGACTCTCTGCCATGGCTATTCGTAAATTATTTTCTCTTCTGTCATCATTCATGTTCTTTAGTTCGCCTTTGACTCTACTTTCATTGAATGGTCCAACTGCTCCCCCTAGCTGGTGTCCTGCATCTGCTGTTTAAAGAATTCCTTATCATTGTCTTTCAAGTTGTCAGCAATATGTTTTTCCAAGTACTTCTTTGCATCTCTTCTCTGCCTGCATCTCTCTTATGCAGCTCATGATCCCTTTTATTTTCTTCATTTGGGCAAAACTTTCATTTCCTGGAAAAAAAAAAACTTGTTTACTAGTTTCCTTGACCCTGCTTGTTAACCATGGATATTGACCTCTTGGATTTGGAGCTACTTTTTCCAGCTTGGATTTTATTCAACGTTTAGCAAAGCTTCACACATGCTGTTTACAATCAAAAGGACTACAGAATCTATAGTCAAGCAATACATTTATTAGTCACAGTCTTAAAACTGAGTGTAGGAGTACATAGCAGACTCAACTGGACTGTTGGGATAAACAGACAATAGAGAATCAGAACTTGATTTACTTGTGATGGCAGAAACTGGAGTAAATGTTAATATATGCACTCCAAGGGAATTATTTCAAATTCTTAATTCACCTTTAATCACATTGCTGTACAGAAACAAAGCAAAGTGATTGCACCCCAGAGTGATTACATCACATGCCTCTCCTGTGATAATAACCAAAATTAATATTTGACATTTGTGTCATCTGCACACTGTAATACAGCAGAATATAATTACTTGTCATTTGCTCTCCCTTCACTCTATCAAGTCAACGTTTCCTATAAATCTTAAAGAAAACCCATGGAAGATCTTCCAGGGACCTTAGCTATCAAAAGATTCACTTTGTTGTACAGGAAAATGATAACCACTATCTGTATCTTGTGTCAACAGCAATTGTAATTAAAGGAGCAGGACCAAGACTTTTTATGTGGTTGCATAGAAAGGCTGGATAGCCAGTTGACACTTGCATGTGTTCATTCATCTCTCTATCCCAGAACAAGCTGAGATTTCGGCATCAAGCACACCCACACAATGCACAATTTAGGCTGCAATTCTGTCCACACATAACAGTCAACAAGCCCTACTGAGTTCAGAAGAACCCAACTAGATTTTATATTTTCAGAAATGCGGATCCTCCCCAGTGTGTTCCTTTGTTCCAGCAGGCCTTGGTGTAAACTGAAACTGGTATGACAACCAGACTGCAATCCATTTAAACTGCAGTTTGCCTCATTTCCATCTTAAGACTCTGGCCATGCAGACTTCATGATGTCAATATCAAGCCAGTCTTTCCTCACTCCTCTGCCCCACTTCTTGTTAACATCTTGCCTGGTGAAGAGATCTGTTGATCTCAATTTTTTGTAAACCTCTCAGAGAGTTTTGATTATTGAACAGTACTGAAATGAAATGAAATGAAACGCTTGTCCAAAATGTTTGGTTGGTCCAAATAAAATAATTGCCTAACTCTGGATTTTGGATTTTTTTCATGTGGACAAAGACAGCTTGCATTATTTTAGGACTACAGGTGTAGGGATTAGCCAAAACTGTAGGACAATAGATTGCAGACTGACACCCAGATTTAATTGTTTCCATTTCCATCTATGCTTACAAGCAGGGCTAGCACCAGAGGTCAGCAGGGGCAGGCATCTGCCAAGGGCCCAGAGGCTCAAAAGAACCCAGCCCTTATTCTGCTGCAGCTGCTGCCAGGGCTGAACTGCTCCTGTTGCAGGGACTGTGGCAGCAGCTGATGCTCCCGCTCCTCCTCTTCCATCCAGTTCCCCTCCTGCTAGCCAAACTGACCCCACAGGAAAAAGGAAGTACACAGCAGCCAGCTGGGCAAGCCTGCAGGCCTGCATGGCTCCATTTCAAAATAAAGCTTTTTTAAAGCTATGTTTCAAATAGGATTAAGATACTGTGCTTAGGAACAGCTAAGGGCATCAATGGTGGCTTACAGATCTTTGGATCTGGCAGATCGATGCCTTTTCTCCTCTGCATCAGCATCCCCACCTCTTCTTCGTCTTCCCAAGGCTGGAGCTTGGACCTTGAAAGAAGGAGCCACTACACAAAAATTTGCAGCAGGTGGGTAAGAGTTGGGGAGGAAAAATCATGCTCGTATTTCCCTTCCAAGGTTGTAGCATTATCTAAGTCCTGGAGGGAGAAATCCTCTGCAATCTATGGCACCTCAGAGACCATGAAGGGGCCATAGAGCAGTGCTTTTAAGGTCCCCTTTTAACCAATATCCTGCCTCTGGCACAAATTTGCTGCTTTCCTGCCCTGTTGATGTATACTTTATGGACCATCTGCATTATGGATACTGCCGTATATTGTAGAAGTTCCCCAAAGGAGCATCCAGCTCTGTAATCCATGTTAGTACTTCACAAATCATAGGAAATTCCACTGCACATGGAGCATAGCAGTATGAACGCCAGACTGAAAGAGGCAGCCTCAAATCTCCAGTTTTGTGCCAGTTTCTCTCTCTCTCTCTCTCTCTCTCTCTCTCTCAACTTAACTTAACTTAACTTAACTTAACTTAACTTAACTTAACTTACCTCCCAAGGTTGTTATGCAAATGAAATTAGGAGCTGGTGAGAATCATAAGCTTTGTATCACCATAGGTTCTTTGGCCATAAGGAAGGAATAATAAATAAATGAGATACTTGGCAATTCCAGAATAGTGAGACCACCACCAAGATGGGTGCAAAGCCAAGAGAAAGGCCTTTGAACAGGTGCATTTGCTTGGGCTCCAACTTCAAACACAAATTCTTCTTGGGCTCCCATTGTAAGAGTGGAAGGGAATAGGTGCAGGACGCTCTGGTTCCTCTTTATACCTTGGCAGAAGACAAAGTAGAACCTCTATTATTCCCCACAAAGCCTGACTTCACTACCAAAGAATGCCAGGGGGAGCAAGCTTAGTATTTTCACTGCTTCCAGAATGCGTGGAAATGCATTTTGCCCAGCCTTTGACCCTTTTCAAGCCATCTTATCCTAAATGTTACCAACTGCTTGGTTTTAGCATTATTACAGCTCAGCAAAGGCTGACTAAATTTGATTCAAGGCATATGTTTCTCCAGCATCCATCATGACAGCTTTCATCGCAACCTGCTTGCTTTAGACTGAAGCCTTAAACCCATTTACACCTTCTGCTGAAAGGGGGCCCTTTTCAACAGCTTCACTACCTATAGTTTTCACAGCCTCACCAAAGCTGTTCAGGGAGTGACATCACATCACAGCTTAACAGGCAATTGTGTTGCTTTGGGGGCTGGGAGGCAGGCAGACATTCATCCATCCCCTTAAGAGAAGGCTGTGGTACCTCACAAGGAGACAGTGATTTCCAGAAGCTGTGGTGGCCAAGGATTCGCACACAAGGATGCTGGATCCTCCTGAACCTGTCCTCCCAGAGTTCATACTTCGTTCCTGACATGCAGTAGTCCAGAAAGCAACAGCTGCACAAGCTGCAATGGTTGCATCCAATTAAAATGGAAGTGATCTCCTTTGACAAAACATATTCCTGGCATTGACAGCCTGACAGTAGCAAAATAAACACCTGTGTCCTGCCCTTTTCTGACCCTGAGTGTGATGAGGTGATGTCAGAGAGCCAGTGTGGCATGGATGTGAGAGTGTTGGACTGGAGACCCGGAAGAGCTGGTTTTCACTCCCTGAAGCCCTGCTTCCACTTCCATTTCCATGAGGCTCACTGGGGAACTTTGGATCATCCAAATCCACCTCACGGGTTGCTGTTGCAAGGAGAAAATGGAGCCAAAGAAGGCTTTCTTGTTGTTCTTAGCACCCTTGCTAGTCTCAATTCATTTCCTGATTTAGACTTCCAGACACCATCCCTGCAATTCCTTGGTAGAACTGGCTCTGCAAATATGCTTTCTGGACTAATCCTCTCCTCTGGACTATCTCCAAAAGTTCCACAGACAACAGCCCAGGAGAAGAAACGGAGGAAGCGATTGGCAGAGCACTCTTCCCGATACTTTTCTGGAACAAAATGTTGTGTTCAGGTGAACATGGAAGTGACTCCACTGGAATGGCCTGGTATTAACTTACAGGACGATACTGGGAGAGAATGGCCAAAGGTGAGCTCCTCACTTCTGGGATGCAGGATTGGGCTGCCAGACTCAGGAAGTATCGAGGTTAGAACAACAACACACACACAACACAAGTCCTGAGGCACTGAGCAAAGACAACCTGGCTGTTTTAATAAAGTTATATTTCAGGTAATGTAATTTCATCGAAATGGAGGCCAGAATAAATAAGAACACAGCAGAAGACTTGATTAAGCTACACAAGGGGTACAACAATGTTCTTTCAGCAAATATAAGATGGACAAGTCCTGGAGTCTCAAAGACGGTTATAATCTTGTTTTGCGCCAGACTCCCCAGTCAAGATGTTTCAGGCTGGAAGTAGATATTACAACAAACTGCCCGCCAAAAGCAGCCGCATGTCCCATCTTGCATATTTCACTTGCGGTTTCTAGGGTTTCTAGACGCTAATGTATTGGAGAAGAAGCAGAATAGCTCACAGCAATGATGTCCTTTGAGACACTGAGGTTCTCTGGGGCTCCCTTCCTCCACCTGATGCCCTTAAGATGTCCTCAGGTTGGACTATGGCTCTCATCAGCCCTGGCCAGCTATTCTGGGATGTTTTTCTGTTTTTTATTGTATTCTTCCTAATCACATAATTGAAATAAGCTCTCTCTCATGCTCTCTTCCCCACTCTCTCCCTCTCTCTAAGAGTACAATTGTATGCAAGTTTAGCCCAAAATGGGCCTACAGGTCACAGCATCCCCCAGCTACCTGTTTGAGGGTGGTTGGGAGTTGTAGGCCTTTTTTTCTGACTCAGCTTGAATAGGATTGCACCTTAAATCTATCATATGCGAGAGCTGGTCAGAATCTGTGTTAATTACATTTGAGGCTGACATTTCAAGCATATTCTGTAGAGTGTGTTTATCAGTAATATTAATATTGGTATTATGGCAAGCACCATATGAACACCCTCACAAGCCATGGGGCACACTGGGTAAGCTTCAGTTCAGGAGGCGAGACCGAAGGTCCTGGGCTAGCCAGCGAGAACGTGATGAGAAATGGATGATGAATGCTGGAATCCTTGAGGAGAAAAGGCTGTGTGTAACCTGAAGAGATAAGCAGGCAGCATGGCTCCACAAGGGAGGGCTAGCAGAGTCCCAGGAAAGCACAACAGGTCACCAGAAGGGGCGGGAAGGAACACCAGGCCGCTGGAAATTACCCCCCATCAATAATTTTGATTTTGAATTTTGTAAGCTGCCCTGATATGCTTCTGCATATAGGGTGGGGTATAAATGTTTTAAATAAATAAATAAAAGCCCAGCTTTTGTCCATAGAATGACAAAATGCAGCAGGCAGCGAATAGCACAGGTCATCAAGA
This sequence comes from Varanus komodoensis, assembly GCF_004798865.1. Taxonomy (NCBI): domain Eukaryota; kingdom Metazoa; phylum Chordata; class Lepidosauria; order Squamata; family Varanidae; genus Varanus; species Varanus komodoensis. The sequence goes on from NW_025335641.1 coordinate 3,563,916, forward strand.
GCCATCAAGCAACTAGCATGAGTGGAAGAACAATAGGAATCTTCCCACTCTCACAGAAGCAAGTACAGGGGAGAGTGTATAAGAAAGAGCAGCTTGGCAAGTAAGAGGGGGCGAGCTTTGAACACAGGCCTGGAACAAGGACTATTTGCACCCCTCCTGCCTCCACAAGGGGCTGCTGCGGAAGTCTACTGAGTAGGACAATCCAGAGACAGGTAGAAGTCTTAGACTTCCTTTCTCTTTTGACTTCTATGTATAAGGCCATTGGGCTGTCTAAAGAAGCTTTCTACCTCTTTAGAAACATAGAGTAAGGTGGAAATGCAATGGGAATATTTGCTGCCTCGACAATATCAGGTTAAGCGTTTGTACCTGGTCTATATTTCCTGCTAAAGAAATTCTCCTTTTATTTGTTTAGGATTGGTTTAGGACTGGGTTTTAATGTTTGTAAACCACCCAGAGAGCCCTCTGGGCTATTAGGGTGGTATATAAATATAAATAATAAATAAATAAATATTTCTAAATGCACTGCATGTTTGTGTTAATGTAGGTCTGGAGCATGTCCCCCTCAGCAGCACATGTTAGAACCCAGACTTCTCAGGGTATCCAAGAAGGTAAGCACCTCCCCTTTAAGGGAAATTGCCCCCTGAGATTACCTGGTGCAACAATTCCCAGCATTTGAATTTTGATATCAAGAGAATTGAGGGGGAATGAGCATTCACTGTGTCCTCAGCCTCAGATTCTACAATCAACCAGTTCTTGCTAGAGCTAAAATGTCAAGCACTGGTTCACCTGGGGAGGGAGTGTCTTCCAAGGCTGTTTTGCCTAGAAGAAAATGAAAACCAATTAGGTCCCCATTCCAATTGTACCTTGATAGTATGGGAGCTACTGCATCATGTCACCTTTGCCCACTGACATTCTTCCAACATCAACATTTTCACAATAAATAATAAAAATAACTGCTGAAAGTAGCTGTCGCAGAGGGCCCACCTTTGTCTGTTGGAAGACCACCTCCATTGTGATGTCAGATTGTGGAAAGTCAACACTAGGGATGTGTGAGGAATCCATTCTGGTGGGCATCCACTGGATTCCCAGGGCTCAGCTCCCTGAACTCTGGTCTGCTTAGCAACGGCCCTGAGTTTGAGCTCCTGGCAGGGGTGCCATGTGTTCTCAGGGTGCTTGCCAGGAATCAAGACCTACGTGCTGCACAAGCCACATCCCTCTTCCCCCAACACCTGAAGCAGCCCAAGTGGCTGCTACACATGGTGCAGAAGAGGGACACCGCGAGCAGTCACACAGGGTTCCACTTCTGCACCAGATGGAGCAGCCAGTTGGGTGCTGCATTTGATGCGGAAGATGGTTGGTCACATAGGACTCGCCAGGAATAGAGCCCTGTGCAACTGCCAGCAGTGTCCTCTTCTGCCACCTGCAGCAGCCTTTGTGCAGCTGTACCTGATGCAGAAGGCTGCCAGTTGTACAACCTCCTTTCTGCAAGCATTCACATACTTCCTCCCAGCTTGGCTTGCTTTGCAAGACCAGATCAAGCATGAGAGGAAGTCATAAATACTAAAGGGGCAGATTCTGTTAGAGTTTGTCCTGACCCCAGTCAGCACCACCTGGCAGTGGTTATCCATGTTCCCAGGCAAGAATATTTCCAACCCTACCTGGAGATGTCAGGAACTGAATCTGGGACCTTTTACCTGCCAAGCAGGTGCAGGTGCCCTGAAGAGGCTGGAATCAAGACCCTTTGAATAAAAAACATTTCCTATGACAAGGTAGTTCAAAAGCTGGAAGCATATTTTTTAAGGTGCACATTTAAGTTTTTTTCACCTAAAAGAAGCCTTTTTGTTGAGAAGCAATTTCAAAGTTGCAGGACTATGTAAACATTCACTTATCTGCTTTATGGCTTTGAATGTCTGAAGGAAAATAGGGAGTTACTCAAGCAGGCACTCAAGGTTATCCACCCAGGCTAAGCTATGCCTTCTAATTTGTTTATTTCCTGTCAAATAATGCAGTTATTCACTTTCATCCTATCTCTTGCTCACTCCCCCCACCTTTTCAGTTTAGTTTCTGGCATAAAGCATCCTTCATCTTTTCCTTTTAAAAGTGCATGTTAGCCCAAAGAATAATTGAGTTCTTGTTTGCCACTATCTCCCAAGGATACCCATGTCACATCTAAATGTAATGTGCAATGTATAAGCATACAAATGCATGGTACATAATTGTAATCTGAAGGTAGAGTATCATTGGTGACTTTGTAATCTTGCTCCAGCAAAATTACCCTAGCAGACTGTGGAATGATACCGCCAGTCCTGTTTCTCACGTTGATAGTCCTGTAACTCATTACAGAAGAGGAGGCAATAAGATCAGCACCCATTTATGTCTCTTTCCTGTGAGGTAACATCAGAAGGGGCCCTAACCGAATTTACATTTTCTTCTTGGCAAGCAAACTCTAGGTGAAACTAGACGAGAGTTCATCACATAAGCAACACTTGAAAAGCTTCTATGTGGCAGATGCAGGAAGTTGGTCATTTCCAGGCTGCAGGATGTGGGGGAGCTGGGTGTAGTCAGATGGTTGCTGAAGCATGAGAGATGCCCAGTTCGTTCTGTGAACGCAGCCTCCGAACTGGCTCACCATGCCATTAGAGCCACCACAAGGGATGTTTTAGCAACAGCAACCAATCGAAAGTTATCTCATTTCAGTTGCACGCTCTATCATTCTGAGCCCAGCCAAAAGATCAGAAGCAGCTGAAGTGCTGAAATGGCCCAAATAATAAGAGGCTAGGTATTAATGCAAGCTATAAGCTCTGCTAGAGCACTAATTTTCAAAGAGCTGGTGCTTATTGTGACGATTCCCATAGCAACATCCCGAAGGAGTCACCAAAAATGCAGGCACGTGCGTTGAACAAGATTGACAAACCTGTGCAAAGAGCTTTATCTCCAGCAGTAGCAGACGTTTTGTAAAGCTAATGGGTCTTCATTGCCCATTCAGGACCAAGCTAGTCCAAAATAGTTTGCATTATAAGAAAGAGCAAAATATAGTTGCTTAAAAAATAATTTTCTTCAGCAATGGTATGGGCTGCAGTTAAACTCCGAGGGAAGGGAGGGGGTGGCAGAAGATGCCAACACCCCTGCAAATAACATAAAAGTGCCAGGACTGCATCCCCATGAGCCCCAGCTCCACTACACCTCAGCCTATAAAGAGAGCTCAGAAAAAAATCCTCAATGGATCTTGAGCTTGTGGGGAAGTACAAGAGGACACATGCAGAAAGAGGACATAAAATCTACATCAGCTTGCTTGTCCTTTCAGGGGATCACACAAAAAAAAATGGAAGGCTTGCATGGATAAGGACAGAAGAGAGTTTATTGAATTAGTCCAAAGAGAATAGGGAACATCAAAATGTCCATGTAAATGTAGCCATGGGCACCTAAGAATGCAGTTGCTGGCCACATAAGCTTTTGCAAACCAGACTAATGTCCATCCTTTTGTTCCGCTAGAGACCCATAGCCAGCTTAACTTCAATCTGGCAATAATTTCTGCAGATCTCCAGCTCTTGCAGAATTCATGACTGAGACAGACTGTTCAGACACGGCAAGGTTTCCTAAGAAGCAGATGGTCGTTTGTGCCACATGCTACACCTGCTACACCTTTCAGAGCGTTTAGCCAATGAGTGAAGTCAGAGCTATGATCAACGTTGGACCACAGCGAGAGAGGACCAATTATGTGCAGAGGAAACTTTCTGGTTCCAGTCCCAGGATGACCACAGGGTTGCCTTGAAGTTCTGCAGAATCCATCTAACACTTACCTTGCAACAAAGCTTGTGTGACTGGCAACCTCCCCGTCATGTGCAGCAGTGCAAAGCCCCTGCACATGGCAGGAAAGAGGGACACTGCTTTCACAGCACCCAGGGCCTGATTCCTGGTGAGAACCATTTGAATGTTGGGCATGCTTGCTAGGAATTTGGACTCAGGGACTCCAGAGCAGGCTGGAGTCCAGAGAACCAAGCCCAGGAAATCTGATGGCTTCTCACACATCCCAAGGTGAGCACATGTGAAATCGTGGACTCTCTAAGGTTGCTGCTGCTCAGCTATCGGTGTTGGGAGAGAAAATGACCTGCCTAAGGATACATTCCTCCTCTTCCCCATTTTGGCAAAAAAAAAAAAAAAAAAACAGCAATGCATTTCAGCCTAAGCTTCTTTATCTTTTCTGCACCATACAGTAAGCTAAAGGGGGTTGGAGGGAAGAGGAATATATGCTACAATTCAAGGTGCATATCTTAGAAAGTAAATCTTATTTGAACATGGTGGGATTTTTCAGTGTTAACCCCATGGAGCATGGGGATACATGAGATTCTAGTGATGGAGCCAAAGTCTGCATAGGGAGGCAGTCAGAATACAAACTCCCACAATTTGAAAAGCTTGAGATGTGTCTGATCCATTCACACCTCAGAACTGAATCAGCCTGACACAGGGGTTCAGTTCCTATATCATTATTGCCAACTCCCCAACCCAGTTTCCCTTCCCTACCAATCTCTCACCTTACCTCCAAACTCACTGGGCAACACTGCAAGTATAGTGACAGCAGTAGGCTTTCCCCCTTTGCCAGGGTGCCTAGAACCCAAGTACAGGGAACTCTTGAAAATGTAGTTCTCCAGGGCACCAGTCCCCATTGGATTCGGAAGCCCTGGGAAGCTGCATTTGCCAGAGCTGCCTGAATCGTGGTTGCTGCTGTCACTACATTCTGGATGACTCACTGAAGAGAGGAATCACAATCCTACCAGTGCCCCTCTGACTTCCTAGCCAGGTTATGTTTAGGTGGGTGGCACTGGAAGCAAGGATATTAGAGAGTGGATGGAGGTAAATCCATGTGTTTTTGCATTCTTTTTGCTGAAAAAGGCCCAAGGTTTTGTTTAAGTATTCACAAAAGATATCACCAAAATGTTTGTTTATACCCAAAAGGGAATTTGCCGAGCATGAATGCAAAGCAATGCCCCATGCAACTCAGAACCATGTGATCTTCGGGTAAAAGCAGCCCTGTGTGCGGCAAGAGTGGAGCCATCACTGCATCTTCTCCGATCAGAGCAATCAATGATCTTCTGTCCCTGAAAAGAACCAAAACTGAGATTTTGCTTACTGGAATGTGTCCTTTGTCACTTAAAGTGCTCTGTATATAAGGCTATAGGCACATGGCATATACAGTTCCAAAAACAGAACTCGAGCTGCGCAGGGAAGTAATACCCTGTTAATGCAGTAAAATTGATTTTATCTTTCTGGTTAGATCAATCTTCTGAAGCCCTCTGCCCTTCAGATATTTTGGATGACAACTTCAATGATGATGATCCCTAACCATTGGCCATGCTGGATATAGCTGATGGGAATTGGAATCCAAAACATCTGGAGGGTACCAAGTTGTAAAAGGTTGGGCTAGAAAGATGCCCAGCAATTATAATGACTTATTCTGCTGGGAGGCTAGATTGGAGGCATGATGTCTAAGAAGAATATATAAAAAGAATTTGGATAATGGTGCATGGAAGGAAATAGGGTTCATTATAATCCCATGAATTTATAGTGAATAAGACACATTTCTAGTTACTTTTACAAGAGTTTGTAATGAGTCAAAATGCCAAGAAAAAGCATCCTCAGCCCAAACCAATTCTGCTTCCACTGAAGTGGCAAAAATAGCCTATTAGAGTGCATGTCCTCTTACAAATCTAGGTGTTCTGGGTGCTTAATATTGCCACCAGTGAAAAATGCCTGTGTTTCTCTTGCTTTTTATGGAAACATTTGAATTTTGCTTGCAGTAAAATGCCACTTTTCTGCAAAGGAGAAAGTTCAGCATACTCTAAAGTGGTCTAGAAGCTCCCTCAGAGAGTTTGGGGAATGTCTTTCAGTGGCACCAATGATATTCAAATACTTCATTTTCATTGCAATTTGAACCCATGTTTGTTTCACCTTAGATCAACTCAGTGGCAGCATGAATTCTGTTCCCCATAAAGCAGAAGTGCCAGTCAAAGACTAAGTTGTGATGGGCTTGCTCCTCAAATTTTTAAAGATACTTCTTTACAACACCTGTTAGTTCAGTGATGGACTGGAAACATCAATGGGTAGATGTGACTACGTGTGAGAAGGGAGAATTGGGGTACTTGTAAATTGTGAAAATCATCCGTGTGTGCTTGTTTCTCCAGCAGAATTGCTTGGTTCCCTACTGGCTGGTGCCACCCTTTGACTCCCCACCAGTACTTTTCTAACAATCCACCATTTGACTTGCAATAGTGATCCAACCTCCTGCTCTCACCTCCACTGTTCTATATTTCTTTGTAGCACTGAGCTTCTGATGGGTCTCAAGGCCTACCGCACTCGTGCCAATTCTTCCTCTGTATTGTGTGAGAATTTAAAAACTTATACATGGGTTCTTCCCAGCATCCCCCTCACACAAGCCCTGTCCAGATGCTTAACCCTTGCTGACAGCAAGATTTGAAGAGGAGCTCCACTCTGAATCTACCCAACCCTGCAGTCCACATCTGTGGCCTTCCTCTGAGTGTCACCTCCAAGGGTGGCAACAAGGTAAGGGGCCTTCTCAGGGGTAGCTCCTTTTTCAAAATGTTCACACCTGATACCAACGCTGTCATCTTTCCAGCACCAGGTTAAGACTGGGTCAGCATCTAGGCTGCTCTGGGTGTCTGTCTGGTGGCTAGAAGCAGGAGCCAACCTCAGTGTTCACAGGATGGGTCCCAGGCCCTGCTGGAGCTCTCAGCCTCCTGGTGAGCACCAGCTGGGAGCCCTGGGGGAAGAGCTATAGAAGAGTAAGCTCATCCCTCCACAACTGGCTTCGGCAACACAGGTCTTCCACTCACTTTCTGCGAGTGCCTGTCTTGCTTGACCCAGATTGCCTTGCTGTTTGAATCCTGCCTCACTGTCTTTCCTCAGCAACACACATCTTTCTACTAGCGTGCTGTGGTTTGGGTCCTGCACTTTGCATCTGATTCCCGCTGTGTATCCTGTCTTGCTGTGTTGCCTCAGAAATGCGGGTTTTCCTGCTAGCTGTGGTTCAGCTCCTGGATCTTGCCTGGCCCTTGCTGTGTATCTTACCTTGCCCCATTGCCTTGCTTTGCCTTGTTTCTTCATTGCGACTTACCTTTGTCTTGCCACGAAACATACTTCTGCATCCTGATCTTGGCCTGTTCTGTGATGATGACTTGCACCTTGCTATTGGACTCTGAACTATGTCTTGCCTCAATTTCTGCTGCCCAGTGCCTCTGACTTGTCTCCTGCTGTCCATGTCCTGGCCAACTGGAGGCCAAACCCTACCCTCTAGGATTGTCCCAGAGGGACCATTCTCCTTTCCATGTCCAAATTATTTCATGGTTTCCCAGCTTCTGCACCAATTTTTCTCCATTCTAGAAGGTGGAAACACTTCTTTTAAGGCTTACGTGCAGTAAGAGCCTTAAGCCAAAATATGCTCATATTCTTGGCCTTGCCTCTTTTGCTTTGGGCCCCACTGCTTGCCTTCAGATGCTCCACTGCTACATGGTCCCAGGGGCTTCTCAGATGTTGATTCTATTCCTCACCACTGACAGGGAGAAAAGGGACCTCTGCATACATGAAAAGTTCACCCCTCTCTTATTCCGCTAGCAAGTGGGAACAAGATATAAAATGTCCCTGCTACTGCTTCTTGGAAATGAGTCATATTTTCCCATTTTTTCATTGACATGCCATCATTTAAGCAAGGGAAATAGCATGGCAGTTTTCTTGGTTCTACATAGGAAGCTGAGTTGAAGCTCAGCTTTCTCTGAAATCCAAAGTCTTAATAGAGGGATGCCATCAAAACTGGCATTCCCACAGCAGATCTCCCCTGGCAATCACTACACTATCGCGTTTATAGCTGCTGGCCATGCTTGTAGCTTGTGTCACATTTTGAGTCTCCATACACCAAAGATGCCCTTAGCCTACAGGCCGAGGCAGGGTGCTGCTTTCTGCACCACGATGTCCATCATCTGCACTTTAAGCTACTCTAAATCAGCATGTGGAACCACTTGCCATGGTCAACATGATGTGTGACTTGGCTAGCTCTCAGACTAAAGCCCATTGGTCATCAAATGGCTAGGGTGAACATGAGGCTATGCTGACAGAGGCAAAATGCAGAAAGACTTGATAGAACTCCAGCTGATTTTTTAAAATCCTGCTTTCTGTATTGTTGTGACCTCTGTCTTATGTCATATTCTTGCCAATTGCCTGGCCTGGAAAACCAATTCTTCCTAGGGGAAAAAAAACTAGTCCAAAATTACATTTCTAAAACCAAGCTTTGTGGTTTCTCTGGAAAATACATCATCAGAAGGTTCTGTTTGCAATATACTAAAGTGTACCATGTTGCACAGGTGCATTTATAGGATCTGAAGAGGACATGGTGGCATCACAGCAGAAAATATGCAGAAGTCTTACAAAGAAGAAAATCTTCGTTTCATCTCAGAACAAACCCAAAAGCTCAACACACACATAGGACAAAGGAAGAACAAACATTAAGCATTGCTGTCTGTTTTTATTACAAGGCTCCAGCTAGAAGTTGATGGTTTTTAATAATTTACCCAATGGATTGTCTTCACTTAGACTAAGCAATCTCAGCATGCCCTTACCAAAAAAATAAAAATTACACGTCTTGTCTTAATGTTAAAAAGATGCCTGAAGGTACATTAGATTTTGGCTTTTACACATTTCTCTTTAAGTGTGCTGTAGAAATAATCATAACTTTGGAGTTAAATACTACTTCCCCCCCACCGCCCTCCCATCCTTATCATCTATCCTGATGACACATTAGGACCTGTCTGAGGACAAACAGAAGCCTTTACATAAATATTCAAGTATTGTGCCTATAAAAGAATTCAGCATAGTAATAACAATTCCATTGGGCTAACAATCTTAAATTACGCTAAGAGCAGAGATATGCCGCCACTATGACAGCAGAATGGCTGCTGTGTCCTACTGTGACCCAGGTACTGAGGACAAACACACACATGTTGATTTTTTAAAAATGGGGAAATGTCTCTAGAACTACAGCCCACTGCTTAGAGACTACGCCTGCGATGATGCCTACACCTGCACTGGGTGCCCTGGGATCCCATCTGCCACATCAGCAGCACCCCTGTTCCCCACATGTGCAAAATCCACACACAACAGCTGAGTAAATGCTGCCAAATCAGCCACAAACCCAGAGGAAGGAGGTGCTGTAAATCCCTTCATGGAACAACATCAACCAATAGAATCAACCCAAACGGAAGACAAGCACACAGCAAGGCAATAGCAACCTTCAAGGGGACTTCTGGAGGCCTGCCCTTGCCCCGGTATCCTTCCCAGGGTCTACTGCATTTTGCCTCACGTGCATCTGTGGCACCTTGCCCTGGGCACACAAGCAACCTGCGCTTCCTTCTCCTGGGCTGGAGAGGGAGAGGCCTGCACCCACTTAGGTGGTCAGCATGTTCTGCCTACCATGCTCAGTCACTCCATCCCATGCGCTGACACTGGCCCTCTCCCTCCCTGGCTCCTTCCTTGGTCCTGTGGCCCTGCTTCCATGCTCTGGGTCAGTAGGATTGTCATTGCTCTCTGTACAGGTGAAGCCAGGTGGGTACCACGTCCTCCTGGCATAGTGGTCTCCACATCAGTGCAGTGCTCACATTGGTCTAGTTGCTCCTACAGTTCCAGAGCATTAGTGCTGGCTGTCCAGTCAGCTGCCTGTCATCTCTGAGCCCTTCCCCCTTCTGATCAGCTGCCCGCCTCCCCTTGGACACACAAACTGGCTGCCCAGCAGGGGGCAATGGCTTGCAGAACCCAGGTGTCACAGAGGGAGCAAGGTCTGGGACCTGCTTCTCCCTATCCTTGTCCCTGACTAAGATTTGCTGGTGCATTGGGTGTGAGGTGGTGACAACCCTGCTATCCCTCTGCAAACATGTGGCAAGATCAGGGTGTTTCTGAGAGGACAATGCTGGGACAATGGAACAGTACAATTTGCGTAGGACAGTTTTCACATACAGTAGAGGGGCTGCTGGGGTGAGAATATCGCAGCCATTGTAAATGGCAGCTTGAGCACCCCTTCTCCCTCCCCTCCCTTCCCATCCACAGACGCACACACACTTTGGGAGGCGACTTTGGTGCTGGGCATGACTGTCGAGAGTTCCAAGGCAAGCTCCCTATTCAGATTCTAGGCAGGGAAGTGCTTTAAAGATCCGGGCAGTGGACTGCTCGTGCAAAGAGCTTTCTTCTGGTTTCCCTTCACCAAAGTTCTTTGTGAGCTCTAAGTTTTGCAACCCGGGACCAGGTTGCAACCCGGGACCATGCTCTTTGCCCTGCCATCTGAATTGTGGTCTCCCTGTGTTGGTGGTGTGCTGGGAGTGGGTGTGGAGTTAGTCTATCATCCTGTGCTGTATCATGCCAATGAGGGCAGGCCAGGTGCTGATACACAACTCCTGCAGGTGGAAAGCTTCCTGTCAGTTCTGGGCCTGCGTCACGTCGCACCCCAGTAGGCCTGGGGCCAGGGATTGGAGGAGTCAAGGATACAGCATGGGTGTTCCTCGCCTGCACTCCTACATCTCCGGCCCACATCAGCCTCCCCACTGGCGTATCAGCCATGATGGAAGGACTCCGCCAGCGGAGCGTTCCGTTGGGGCATCTGTCATGGTGGCAGCATACCTGCTATTCCACTGGCACAGAGGCTTCCACTACATTCTAAAGCCCCCCAGCCAAGGGAGCTTCAGTATAAGATTGCAGCCTTCGTGGCTCAACAGCAAAAAAAAACATCTTTAGTAGGAAGGAATTACTTAGAAACCTAGCAAGATTTGGACATTCACATATCTCTGTAAACATTTTAATAGGTTTATTACATTTCCAGGAAGGTTAACTTGTTTACAGCAAGTTTTTGAGCTATATTATATATACTGTAATAAATATATAACAGTGCTTATGTTCAGTTCCATTGCACATTTGAAAGTGAGAAGAAAAATAAAACAAATTGCCAATTATATCTAACATCCCCATGTCTCATGAGTGGTCGTATCTAGGTGTAAACAAAATAGATCGAGTCATTCCAGATGAGCTACATCCAAAACCGGTGGAAGGTTTCATGATGAACTGCAAAGGTCCTGGCAGTAAATACCTAAAGACAAAAGTTTAGAAAGAAAGAAAAAATCCACAGGTTTTCAGAAAGTATATTCATTACAGTAAAATAAACTTTCCAAAGTGAGAAACTGTGGACAAGGGTTCCATGCATTTGAGGGGCAGGGAGGATGTAAAAACAGCCATGTTGGTCCATGTTAAAAAAAAAAAAAAAGGCCTCAGCCCATCCCTACCCCACCCCACTCACATCGTTAAAACATTACCTTTATTGGCATGGCCTAACAAAGGCGTTACTCTGACGAGGCATCTTTCACTCTGTATGCTACAGTTTCTACACATATTACTCCGTAACACTGGCGTGAGCACATTCTGGGCAGAAGCCAAGCACAGGTTTCGTAAGAGATGAAGTCAGCAGGGTCTCTCCCACCCTTGACTTTGCAACCTCATTCCGCAGTTCCATCTGCGCCGCCCTCCCCTCAGCAACCTGTCTCCTCCCCCAGAAAGGCATGTTTTACGAACGAACTGATGAACGATGAATCTGTGCGTGTCTGTGGGAGGTGTGCCTTATTGATCTTGCCCTGCCTTTCAGTCTCTTCTGATTTTTTAAAAGTTTACTTTATTGCAGATGGTTACTCTTAACAGTGAACTACGCACATACACACACACTACACCGAAAGAAGGCTGTGAGTCAGAGGCTGCCCATGCTTATATGATTGGTCATATAACACAAGGCTGAAGACCCTGATTTTGTTGGATACCAGCACTCATCAGCCACAGACAGCATGGTCAATGGCCAAGGATGGTAGGAGATGTAGTCTTCCAGAAGATACTGGACTACAGCTTCCCTATTGCTAATATAAAGTAACCTATGTAAGTCGTACACTAACATTTCTCTGGCTTTTTTGTTGGGTGCAAACAGCAAGGAATGTGTGAGTCAGTGAAGAATGGAGAAGAATGACCACTCTGAGGGTAGGATTAGGGAAGAATGGTTTTGGTTCTAGGCACCTTCTCCCCCTTGTGTCTTGGTTGTGCACATACAATGGGAGAGCTTGTCATATTACTCTGATGCACACGAATGATCACTTAGAAGAATAAGGAGTACCAGTGGAAAAGAAATGGAATGGCATATGTTTATATGTACCATCACAGGACCTCTAATCTGGAGAAGACTAAGGGTACATTTACACAATTAACATGGTACATCTTTTTGTATCTCCTCCTCCTTACTTATTATTAACATAGGATTGACTGCAGTTGTTTCTTGCAGAGATGGGAAGCATCGGTTTATTGTCTTTCATCCTCTCACAATACAGATGATAGACTAGGTCAAAACTTGCCCAGGGCTATGCAAATGAACTTGACTGCTAAGTAGGGATTTTAACTGAGGTCTTCTTACTTCACAGACAACACCGACTGAATTTACACATAACATCAAACCAAGAATCCTGGCTTGTGTGAAGGAGCAGCAGGCTCATGGAAGCACGTCACTCTTCTGTTCAGGCATGCGGGTAATCTAACCAGGCAGACAGTTTAGCATTCAAAGTGGGATTGTGATTTACTAAGCATTCATAGGAGTGGCTTGAAGCTGATTTGCAAATCTTTTCTGGGTGCAATAAACCATAATCTTGGTGTTGGATGTCATGCTGAGCTGGATATCCCCGCCTGAATTGTTTACCTGCTTGTACAAAAGCAGCAGCTAAGCAGGAGCAGATGGGCTCAGTGCACAAGCGTGCTGTTCATTAGCACTGTGATTTAGTAAGTCATCCCTGAGCATGAGCAGGTTGTTAGGAATAGGCACGTCAAGCCACAGGTTCCATAAACCATAGAAGCCTGGAATGCTTCCAAGCAAGTGCTTTTAATCGTCATTCCAGCCTTGTTACGGCACTGACTTGGCTATTGTTCCCTTTTGTCTTAAAATGCAGAAGCCATTTGTATTCTGAATTAAGTGTGCACTGGTTCCTCCCACTCAGGCTTGGTCCTGCTGCGAGGGCATAGGCAATGAGACCTTGGTCCTGGAGCCAATTCCAGCAAGGTAGTAACCTGGACAGGGGTGGCCAGCCGCTGGGGTTCTCCACACCAGGATTCCTGACTTATCACTATTTGTGAGCGTGGCCACCTTCATTCTGAACTGCTATGGTGCTTTAGGAGACCCAGCATGTGGAAAAGTCCTCAGTCAATGGGTGTTAGGAGTCCAATTAAATGCTAAAATTCCACTGCTGTCTAGGGAACTCAGGCATGCCTGCCTTCCCTGGAATGTGCCCCAGATTCTGCATTTGTTGTATTTCCTTCATACCCCTGAAGAAATCATTGAAGAGCAGAGCAAAACCGAGTATTTTCAGCAATATCACAAGTTGAAGGAGTTCAACACATTTTGCATTGTATTCTTTTTAATGTAAAATTTGCTCTGCATTCAAAACTGCATTTCAGAAGTTTCTGGAAGTGTTAGCTACAATTTTAGGTAAATACTTAACTGCCCAGAGTGCTTCAGCTTTAAGGTGGTAGTAACTAACTAGTAGTAACTAAAGGTGGTAGTAACTAACTAGTAGTAACTAAAAATACTACTAGTACTACTAATACCATTACTACTAACAATTATAATGCAAACACTTGGTTGGCAAAGCTTGCATTTGCTTAGATTTTATCTCTATAAAAGCAGGGGTTTTTTTAATAATTTAAAGTTTTCAGCTGTAATGTACAGACAGAGGAAAGGAATCTCACATTTCACAAAGCTCAATGCAAGGAATACTAACTTTGTGGCATACTAAATTCCTCTATGCCAATTTTAAATATAGGCAGAAATTCAAAGGGGCATTCCACCTACTTATATTCAAAGTGGGACAATTCTAGAAGGATTCTCAATGTGTTGGTCGGGATTCGGCAAACTGTAGCTCTCAGAATTTGGCCTACAAGTTCCTCAATATTTTAACATTGTCTATGTTGGCTAGTAGAGCTGATGGAAGTTGTAGGTCAAAACATTAGGACTACAGATTTCCCATCCCTGATACATATTATTTTTCCGTTGAGCAGGATAAGCCTGAATCGAGGTGGGGGGGGGAGCAATTTTAAAATATGGACAACAAAGTATTTGTTGGCTATAAAACCAAACAAGTCAATTCCACTACTTGACTTGACCAGCTCCTGGAATGCACACATAAAACAAATGCGTGCTGTAGCAGTATCATTTTGAGTCAATCCACACACAAATACCTATTATGTGGGAAGAGCCAGTGACACCAAATGTGCAGGAATTCATCATAATGCATGAATTTTGGGGTTTGCACAGCGCAGTGTTTTTATCTAAGTCTTCCTGTATTTCAGAAATGATTGCCAAACTCACACCTTCTCCCCTAAGAGCCTGGAGAGACTAAGTTTTTTGAAATCAATCAGGCACTTCAAAACATTGTAAATGAAGACATATTCCCTTCAGGTAATTATTTAAAGTTATTAGATTTACACACCACCTTTTTTTTAAAAGATCTCAAAGTGGCTTACATCATTTTCCTCCTGTTCTCAATCTCATCTTCACAACTACCTTGTGAGGTAGGTTCAGCTGAGAGTCTGTGATTGGCCCAAAGTCGCCCACTTGGCTCCATGACCGAGCACAGACCAGAACCCAGATCACCTAAGTCACAGTCCTGCACTATTAATCATTGCATAATACAATACCAAAAAACAAAAACAAAAAACCCAACAATTTTAGCTCCCAGCTGATGCACCTATTCCTACTGTCCTTGAGGTACGCAAGGTGGTAGTGACACATTTATTTATTTAGTTTATATCTTGCCTTTTTTCTTTCCAAAAACTCAAAGTGGTTTGGATAATTCCTCTCCTCCTCTTAATCTTATCCTCACAACAACACTCCTGTGAGGTAGGTTGGGCTGAGAGTCTCAGTGTCCCAAATTCATCCAATGGCTCCATGGCTGAGTGGGGACTAGCATCCAGATCTCCTGAGTCCCAGTCCCACACCCTTAACCATTATACCGTGCTAGCTTCCGTATGTACGTTTTAATGCACACTGACTAGATACCACCTGACATGTCATGACACAGCTCAGTATTCTACTGCCTCATCCCCACCACATGCCGGCACAATGTTGATATTGCTTTTTAAAGTTTTGAAAGCAAGCGGATCACTGCTATAACACATTAGCAATTTCAGAATTCAAATTCCTTTCCCCTGTATTTTCTCACATAATTTTTTAAGAGGACAAGTGGGCTTCTTTCCCCCTTTTATATTACATCTTTTGCTAGAGCAGGACCAAGACAGGGAAGGAGGCCATAGAACTGAGGCACCAAATATTTCCATTACTGAACAAATGAATTCCTGCCTGCATAAAACCCAACCCAGAACCACCATTAACAAACATTGGTGCATTAAACTGAGCTGGGCTGTTTTTTAATGAAGTTGTGACATAACCACCAGCTCATTACCATGATTTTAGCAAACTGCTAATTTGCCATTCATCAATGACTCTCTGATTTATTTGCTTAAAAAACAGGCAATATTAGCAGAAGTCGAACTTGAATAAAATCCTACAAACAATAATTTATCATGGATTGTCTAATAATAACTGTTTAATCTATTTCTCATTACTGATGTACTATAATTGCTTGCAATTATTAGATAAATGCTCCAAAAATACATAAAAATAACACCTAAGTGGAAGCTGCATGACGAGCAATCCGTTATGCTAGAATTGATTACAACTACTGCACATAATAGGGCACACTGTTTAGAAAGTGTTACATCATTGTATGAACCCGAGTGATGAATGGATACTGAGCAAACACTGGAGCAGTCATGATGATTAATCCTACAACATTAGCAGGAAATGCCAGGAGAGCGTATGATAAAGTTAGGCTGTTGCTACCAAAGGTTTCTCATGAATTTACTGTGAACAAAGACCTGTTCTAGAGGGGTGCTGGGTACATCTATGGTCTTCTTTCCATCAGACCAAGTCCAACGAAGTATTTAAAATGGAAGAGGTGCTGTCTAAGGGTGCATTCAAATACAATGAAATACTTTGACAGCCAACTGAATGATCCTATAAATTCAGATGTTGGTGGGTTTGGGAGGAATTTTGCGTTGTGCCAGGCGGGGAGTGGGGAGGAGACATTATTTGTAAAAAGAAGACTGCTTGAAAATGTCTTAACAAGCAGACTTTAATAATTTCATCATGCAGAAATTAACAAGAGGCATATTGTCATGCTTTTTGCCAATAAACAGTGGTTATGTTGCAGTGCGTAAGACAAATTAATTTGATGTGATCATATAATTTCCTTCATTTCAGATGCAGACAAGGTGCTTGTAGCAGGGAGACCAGCCACATGCTATCTCAACAAGTTGCCCTGCCTAGTTAATAAGAGCTAGCTGAGGGCAGATCCAGGGAGAGGTAACTCATCTTTGCATGAAGAGCTGGTTTCTGCTGTCCTTAAGGAGCCAGCAGGGGATCTGATAATTACTGTCTAGTTGCAAATATTCCCCTTTCTAGGTAAAACAGTTGAAAGGATTATGTTGGAGCAACTGCGGGCATTCTTGGAGGATGCTAATTAGACCCACTTTAGTCTGGGTTTCAACCTGGTTACAGGACTGAATCAGCTTTAGTTGTCCTGAAGGAACGACCTTCACTGGACAAGAGACAGGAGGTGGCACAACTTCATGCTACTTGATGTTTCATTCACTTTGGATACAATCAACCATTATATGCTTCTGGAACTTCTCCCTGAGCTAAGCACTAGAGGCACTGAATCACAGTGCTTCTAGCCATGCTTGCAGGATTGACTTCAGAGCATAACACTGAGTGACTATTCCTTGGTCCCCTGGAAACTGAGCTGTGGGTTTCCACAGGGGACCATTCTGTCCCTTAAGTTGTTTAACATCTGTATGAAGCTGCTGGGAGAAGTCACTAGGGAATTGAGAGCCAAGTACCACCAGCTCTATCCTCCCATGAAAAGTGAACCAGAAGAGGTTGTGTAAGTCCTAGATCAGTGTTTGCACTCAGTGATAGGCTGGATGAGGGTCAATAAACTAATGCTGAATCCTGGCAAGATAGAAGACCTGTGGGTGAGTGGACCCCAAGTCGAAAAGACAAGTTATCAGCTGTTCTGGTTGGGGCTGCAGTCTCTCAGAAATATCAGATTCATATTCTGGGGATACTCTTACATTCGTCACTATTGCTGGAACTCCAAGAAACTGCAGCAGCTCAGAGAGCCTTTTAGCTTCTCTAGTTGATTCACTAGCTATAGACTCTTCTGCACAGGGCCAGCTTGGCCACAGTGGTACACACACTAGTAATCTCAAGAATGGATCACTCCATTGTGATCTATTTGGGGCTGTCCCTCAGGCTGCTCTGAAAACTGGCGCTAGTACTAAATAATTTGCTGATGGAATTGCACTGCCAACCTATTTGCTACAGATACAGGTTATATGTTTTAGTACTAGTGTACAAAGCCCTGAATAACGTGGGACTAGGAACTTGAGAAAGAGTCATCTCCCTTACCTACCTGCCCTCATTGGAAGCCATTCTCCTGATGGCGTCACAGGGACATATGCCCAACTACAGTCCGTCAGGAGAAGAGCATTCCCTGTGACAGCCTATTAGTTTTAGCTTTGTAATATTTACCACTCTGGAATCCACCTAAATAGATGGAGAAGTATATAGAAATAATAAATAAATTTTGTTTGAACCTGGCACATTTATCTCTATCCTACCAAACACTTCTTTCTTCCAGGTAATATTAATATATGTTGGAGTGGCAAGGCTTGCTCAACGGAAAATCCACATATGGTAAGCATCAGGTATTTGACAGCCACAAGTAGATGCCCATGAGTGGCAATGGCGCCAGACCACAAGTAAGCAGTGAGCTGCAAAGTGAAGTCAAAGCCTCATGTGGCTCCATAGCCTTGGTCTGACCACCCCTGATATATGTGATACTGAGCGATGCGTTAATGTGACAAAACAAGCAGGTAATTTCAGACACCAAGAAACTGGTGCAACTGTCTCAAACAATCCTGAAATACTTTAAAGACGTTTCAGATTTGCATTTAGTAATCTTATTTGACAAATAAAGAAGGTGCCCCACGCACAAAAAAAAATCAAAGGTAATAGCTAGAGGAATTAAAATGGCAGTTGCTGCTCCAAAGGCTGACGGGTAGCCAGGGCAAAGGTACTGGGGAGCAGAAGATAAGACTCTGCATTGTAGGGCTTTGAAGCTACAAATCATGGTGCTTTCAGATGACACAGGCATCAGCAGCAGTTTTGTGGATCCATTTTGCCAAAGCCACAATATTCTGTGCATATTCTGCACAGAATCACCAACCCAGTAGATGAAAGGCTCCAGCAAGATAGAAGTGAGAAGTAATTTGGGGTTACTAAGTGAGACTGAATTGGAAGAAGAGACTCTGCATATTTTCAAAAAATATGCCAAAAAAGGCTGCCATTTTCAAAATGGCCACATCACACATTACAGTCTTTAAATATGCCTTAGATGCTTTAAGCATACACCTCCCAGTGTAAGTATATTTGCAGCAAAGGTGCATGGTACTGATACACCTACCAAGAAGATGTGACTAAAGTTTTCCATTGAATATATGCATGTTCCATGGCAAACCTGAGCTTGATACTGCTAGTGTGCAAAATAGGTCTCAAACGAAGTGGTTTATGTGCAGGAGGAAAAAGTTCTCCAAAAATGCACACATTCAGAAGTAGTCCTGCCGAATAAATCAGATGAGGCCCTAACCTGTAATAACAGAACTGGAATAAGCACAATAGCCAACCCTTCTGCTCCACTTTTGCAATTAATATAGCACTAGCACAAGCTACCACTAATACGACGTCTGCTGCATAAGCAGGGCAGTAGCTCTGGACACTGCCCAAAATGTGGGGTAAGTAGAGCCACATGGCCGAGAAGAGGTCTACACAGCATTGTCAACTCCAGCTCTTCAGAAACAGCAAGAGATATCTGCAGATTTGCACACATCAGGAAGGGCATTCAAAGAGACAACAAGCCCCCATTTACCCTGTGCCCACATGAAGCTTCAGTTTCTACCAGCACAGATTGATGGACAGCAATGAATCTGACTTAAAATTATACCGAGTAAAGGGCAGTGTGAACTTTCACAAAACCTTCTGACTTTCAAGTTGGGCTGAGTTGATTTAAATCGGGGAGGGGGGATTATTTGATGAACAATGGTGCAAATCTGACTAAAATTATGCTAATTTACCACTACAAGTGTACTCTTAGGCATGTTTAGGCGGGGATAAGTCTTACAGCTCACAGCACAACCCATTCAGTCATGCCAACTAGGGAATGCTGAGCTTTGCAGGACGTCTTCTGCCTAAACTGGGACTGGGCTGGCCGGGGGCTTTGGTTGTGGCTTTGGTTTCATCTGTGGGCTAGCAGTGGATTAAAGTAGGATGTTTTTAGTAGTTTTAATTGTCGGTTTTAGGTTGCTTTTAATTGGTGCATCTCATTGTTTACTATGATGTCGCCTTGGGAACGCGTGGGCGCCGCCATTGGGGTGGTAATGGGCAATGGATGTTATGGCGTTGGGGGGTCTAACAGGTCTGCATAGAAGAAGGAGGGCCAGATGGTTAACACCTGTCCCTCTTTCTGGTTATTCCCCCAGCCGGCAGGTTCCAGGTAGACTTGTCAACTGCCCCCTGGGCCTGTCGGTGCTGCTGCTTAATGCCAGGTCGGTCCAAAATAAGGCAACACTCATCCATGATTCGATCATGGATGAGAGGGCCGACCTGGCTTGCATCACAGAAACCTGGGCGGGTGAGAGGGAGGATGTCGCCCTCTCACAACTGTGCCCACCTGGGTACCTGGTCCAGCACCGACCACACCTGGAGGGGAGGGGAGGGGAGGGGGGGTCACTCTGGTTTATTGAGCTTCTATTTCCCTTGTGGGAATTCTGGGAATTCAGACTGGGAATTCTGTTGGTGTACCGCACACCCTTCTGCCCAACAGACTCCCTGCCTGAGCTCACGGAGACTGTCTCGGACCTGGTGTTGAAGACTCCCAGGATGTTAGTTCTCCTAGAGCGTCCCTGTTAGTTCTCCTAGACCTCTCAGCAGCTTTCGATACCATCAACCATGGTATCCTTCTGAATAGGCTAGCGGGATTGGGAGTTGGAGGCACCGTGTGGCGGTGGTTCCACTCCTATCTCAACGGCCGATTTCAGAAGGTGGTGCTGGGGGCAGTTATGCCATGGAGTTCCACAGGGGTCCATTTTGTCCCCCTTGCTATTCAACATCTACATGAAACCACTGGGAGAGGTCATCTGGAGGTGTGGGCTGCGGAATCATCAGTACGCTGATGATACCCAGCTCTACCTCTCATTTTCCACCAATCCAGGTGAGGCAGTGGCTGTGCTGAACCGGTGCCTGGCCGAGGTAATGGGCTGGATGAGGGCCAATAAACTGAAGCTCAATCCAGACAAGATGGAGGTCCTGTTGGTGGGTGGTTTGGGTGTCGGGATGGGGGACTTGGGCCTTGTCCTAAATGGGGTTGCACTCCCTCTAAGGGACAGGGTTCGCAGCTTAGGAGTGCTTCTCGACCCTGAGCTGTCTCTAGAAGCTCAGGTGACAGCGGTGGCGAGGAGCGCCTTCCTTCAGCTTCGGCTGATCCATCAGCTGCGTCCCTTCCTGGAGAATGACCGCCTGGCGACAGTGACACACGCGTTGGTAACTTCCCGATTAGATTTCTGTAACGCGCTCTACGTGGGGCTACCCTTGAAGACAGTCCAGATACTTCAGTTGGTGCAGAATAGAGCTGCCAGGCTGCTGACGGGGACTAGGCGTTGTTCTCATATAACCCCAGTTCTCTGTCAGCTCCACTGGCTCCCAATTGAACTCTGGGCCCAATTCAAGGTGTTGGTTATGACCTATAAAGCCCTCAACGGCTTGGGACCTGGGTATCTAAAGGAATGCTTGCATCCATATATGCCCTCCCACCCCTTGAGATCAGCAACAGATGCCCTTCTCCGGGAACCCTCTGTGAATGTTATTAGGAGGGTGAATACCTGGAGGAGGGCTTTCTCTGCGGTGGCGCCCCATCTATGGAATGCGCTCCCCAGAGAGGTCCGCCTGGCGCCGTCGTTATTTGTTTTTCGGCACCAGGCTAAGACCTTTTTATGTAAAACTCATTTTAATTGTTAATTTATTTGTATTTATAGGATTTTAAATCTTTTAAGCCGAGATGCACCGGGTTTTAATATTTTTACTTGTATAATTGTTATATTTATGTATTTTTTCTTTGTTGTGAGCTGCCCCGAGGCTTTGTTGCGATGGGGGCGGCATAAAAATGTTTTAAATAAATAAATAAACATGCCTAAGCGTGAACTCTAAATAGAGGGCCTTGTACACTCTACATGTTTGCACCTCTTTGTTCCTGTACTATATGACATATTTTGCATGCCTTAATTTATTTTACCTCCAGATGGGATGAGTGGCATCCAGGGGTGGTGCAGCAACAAGGCTAATTTGTTTATTGTTACATTCACTTCTTGCCATTTTTCCTCTAAGGAGCAGCCCTGCTGAATTGATTCCCCCTCTGCCGCTTTGCACTTGCCAAAGTGAAGAGCTTCATGCAAGCCCACAGGCCAGTGGCAGGGGCAAGAAGCAGCTGGACAGCAGCAACGAAGGGGAGGTGGCAGTGGTCCCCTCTTCCTTGCTCTGGCTTGCCGGAGAGGCTTCTCCAACCTGGAGCCTGCTTTTGCCCCATGTGGCCTCCAACAAGCACAGCCATCACCACTCAGCTACTTCTCACCCTGCCACTCATGTGGGAGGAGCAGCATGAAGCAAGCGACTGTGGTGTGCAGCTCCGACAACTGAGCACCACCACCCAGCTGCTTCCCGCTGTGGCAGTGGGGGAATCAATGAAGCAGTGTTGCTCTCCACAAGTGTCAACCAGATTGCTCCTTCCTGCCACAAAGATCTTTAGGGAAGGAGGCAGGAGAGCATGGGCACCTCTGACAACTGTACCAAATGGCAGCTGACAATAGTGCTCTCTGGTTAGCAGCCTGGCAACAGCGGCACTGGTCCACTCTTGCCAGGAGGCTCTATGGTTTTGGCCTCTGGTTGCTGATGAAAAAGACACCACACCTAGCTCTGGAAGTTGTAGGATGGCCGTCTGGGACACATAGCATCATATTCCCAGACAGAACAATACTTCTTCAGAGCTATCACTGGAGCAAAGCAGCTTCTGAGTGGTATCATTCTTCTAAACTTGGCTAAGGAACAATTAAAGTATGCGCCATCTCAATGGTAGCATTTCTGTGATATTCAAACAGACAGTGATTTATGTGAGGATAAACTTTTCTAAGGAACCAATTTCTACCCATATGTTGCTGCTTCTGAAAAAAATGCAAAAATCTAAGAATGTAAGAGCTCCACTGGATCAGACCAATGTTCCAGATGCTTAAAGCAAATTTCTACTGAACTTTGAGCTAAGGTGACTAGGTAGCCATGGACAGATCTATCTACAAGGAGTAAGTCTAAGTCCAGATTAAATAATTTCAAGTAAACATCTGTGGCTTTCTAGATATTCAGCCCCAACCAGCATGATCAGTGGTCATAGATGATGGGAATTGTAGTTGAGCGAGATCTGGAATATCACAGGCTCCTCAACCCTGGTGGCTAGAAGCTATCTATAAATTAGCTACAATATGGAAGGAGCAATTTTTCATGTGGAAATAGTAATTTTCCTTCTGCTTGTCCTGGCAATCACTGAAAGGTCCGAAAAAGCTCTAAGGAACTGAGATGATTTATAAAGAATCAGGCAAGGCTAATGATGTTGTATTATTCCATTTTGCAAGGTCCAAAATCTTTGAGAAACAATCTTTTTTTTTCCACTTACCAGATTTTCCATATGGTAGAATATTGGCAATTTTGCATCTCTTACTGATCATGACCTTAGCACAGACATCCACAAGTTAACCCAGTGATCAAAAAGCTCCATCTAAGACAACAGTCCTGGCAGAAGAAATTAAGAGGCGAGGATGGGAGTTTTCAGTGCTTTAACCAACCAAAAAGTCCACTTTCCCTTGCTGACTGAATAAAATTTCAGTCAACTGTTTCTACAAGATGTCTCTGGGTTCTGTCTTAATTGAAATGAAAGGGGACAGCTGTCTATTGACACTGGCTTACAGCAACTCAAAATGGCAGAAGCTACAGCTCTACACACCATGGGGTGCAGATTTTTTTTTTTTAAGTTAGTAAGTTTCACAACTTTATATTGCCAAAAATAAAATAAATAAAATAAAAGCATAGTAGCATAGTCAAATCCTTACAATCTTGCATTGCTCTTAGTGCTAGGCGACAGGAATTCAAAATCAATATAGCATATACCTTGAGTCATCCCAGTCTGGGTTTGTTCCAGTGAGGGACCCTCTAGAATCAGAAGAGTATTTGTAAACCACTAGCAGGCACTGTTTACAAAGCTCAACTATTCGTTGGCAACACTGGAGTTGATCCGCAGTCACCGCTTCTGTGCTTTTACTGAATATGGTCTCCCATGAGCTCCTGTTGGCATGGAAACAGACATGACCTCATGTATTCTGTCACAAACAGCAATCTAAAAGCTTTACCACTCTACACAAGAGATTTAGCCATGAAGGAAGAGAAATAATGCATGACCTTGCCCATTTTCAGTAAAGAGCCCACCCTATTTCACCAGATTGTGGGAAATCTAAAATACAAATTAATAGGTTAACCTCCACTTTTGAAAAACTCCATGAGCTAGTTGTTCAGAGAGTGCCTTAAAGTTTCTATGACTGAACTGTTTAGTTTTAGCGGAGAAATGCCTCATTCTTATCCTTTCAAATAGTGTTTAATACAATACAATGCAAGACATTGACCAAAGTTCAACGCAACCTTCTAAAGTCTCTGATGGAGTTTCAAATCATTGTGCACACTTAAAGTGTTACCAGAATGCAGAACTTCATTTGAATAGCTATTCATTTTGATTAGTTGTGAGGGAAACAAAACAAAAACATTTTACTAGAAGATGAATGCAATGTATCTGGCATGGATCACTGTTGCTGAGTTTGTCCCTAAGGAGAACATCCAACATACATTTCACAGGATAACCTTCACTTAGTAAAAGAGAACACTAGATACAAATCGTAAGTGTAGACTGAGCAGTAAATCAACATAGGTTTGCTTAAGTGAGGTTCTGAAATTTGCGTTCTATTCTCACCAACAGAATTCCAATGTACTGAGACAAAGTATATATCTACTTTGGCTGAATGCTTAAACACATTTATCAGAGAGTAATTCCCATTGGACATAGAGGAATTTGTTTATCTGAAACATTTTTAAACTGTACCATCATCCAAAGACAGATCTCAAGATTTTTTTTTATACAAATTCTAAATAATAAGACAACAACCAAACCAAAACTAAACTAAGGGAGTTTTTTGTATTTTTGGTCAGCCCTATTCACAAATAAGAAATTTTAATGGATCTGCCACTTTCTAATTCAGTCCTACTCACACAAGCTCTACTGATAGCCATTGAATCATTGGCGTTCAATAGCACTTTCTGAATTAGCCTGCACTGTTTTTTGTTTTTGGTCTGTAGAACTGTCTTCTACATTCCAAACAGATTTTAAACAGGCAGAGGAATTTTGTGGATTCCTCTGAAATTAGTCCAAACTTTGAATCTAGTCCGAACTTCACCAACTTCCCTCTGTTTCAGGGCATGTTTGGGATGGTGCTGACCGACCATCTCTTGCAAGGTAATGCACTCTTGTTCCCATATTCAAAGCTGTTGTAGCATAAAGCAACAAACATCACATACTATATACAGTAACCCACTTCAGACAGGCAATCCTACCTCTGTCTGATAACCTAGTCTTTTGCCTGTCCATGCAGTCCTTCTCCTTTCCCCTTCCCTACACACTGCAGTTAAACCCTTTTTTCATAGTTCCCTATTTTGTCTGAACAAAAAAATTGTGGTTATGAGGCATGAAACAAGCTAGGATTATATTCAAAATTGATTTAACCAAACTGAATTAACCACACCTTCCCGGTTTGCACAAAACTATGGTTAACTGGAGGCATCTTAGTTTAATTGCTGTGTTATAGCAACAGATAGAAGAAGGGGCTGCATCAGCGGACAAAAGCCTTATGATTATCCCAGCTCATTTAGCCTAAGAACAGTCAATTCCCTTCCACTGCAGCTCTCTCTAAAACTTTGAAGTGCTGGGGGAGCAGGGGGGCGAATAACAATTTGCAGATGGTGCTCTGGGGTTCGCTTTCATTTCATATGATTTCTGGAAAGAAAGAATAGTCAGGGCTTCTAGCAAAATTCCCTGTGTGAGGCATTTATTCTGTGCTCATGATACTTCAGTCATGGGTGTTTGTGGGCTTTTTCCATGATGCTGTCATCTTCCAGGGCCTCTCCTACACTTCACACTTTTTTTAGAGTGAGGAACATCAGCTATTAAAGTGGCAAAAAGCCTTGTGAAAAGTCACAAATCCACTATATTGCAACTATGCCACAGCACTGTTTTGTAGTTAAATAATAGAATATACAGAGAGTCAGAAAAATATAAATACCAGGGGGGAAAACAAGTAAAGGATGTATTTCTCCTCCTGCAATGAACGGAAAAAAGCTTCAGTAGAGGATTAAACCTCTCATATAGAGAAGCCCTCAAATTGTAGTGGGCTAGAAGTGCATAGTCTACAGATAAAGGATAAAGATGTTTCTTAATATAGCGAAGAAAGGGTATCCAATTTTCTACTCCTCTGTCTTGTGTTTATTTAAACATACATTTAAGTCACTTACACAACTATACAGAAAGTATATACACTATACATACAAAGTAAAAGCAACATCCAAAAAGGAGTACCAATAAACATTAATTCTTATGTTAGGGAGATTGTTGTCTATCAGTTAATAATATCTTCTGACTTGTAGTTCAGAAACCTGGACTAGCTGTACTAGAAGCAAGGTGCTAGGTGGCAAGGAATTGCAGTGGGCACTTTTATGAAAGATCTTTAATTATTGTCAGATTTTGGCTGATCACTTTCTCATGGTTCAAAAACGTTCCCCCCGCCACCCTGGGCTTAAGAATTGTGGAGATTTGCTCCTTTCTCCAGTATGCACCTTCCAAAACTATTGCTTTGTACACCTTCCAAAACTATTTGCATTACAGCACTACATTCTGCAGATCAAACTACAGGAGCAGCTACTGTCATTAAAAATATAACAATTCAGTATCCTTCTTTCTAATGAAATATTGTTTTAAATACTGCATCAGCAGAGCAGCAAAATCTCTTTGGTGTTTGTTAAAAGACTGAAGAAATTTAGAGAAAGAAAGAAAGAATGAGAGAGACAAAGTGACTGAAATTCTTGCTTTGCTTGAAGTCCAGCTCCTTAAAAATCATTCATCCAACCACAAAGTGTCAACATCTGATTACTTTAAGCACCATGGCAGATCCAGATGCATAAGCAAATTTAAGGATATTATCTCAGATGTTGCCCAGAAAAGTGTTATTTTCTGCATCTGTATATTACATCGGAAAGTAACAGTGATCAGGATTACCATTTAATGTTGAAAGAAAAATGGCTCTTACATAAACTTTCTTTCTTGTTCTGTCTCTCTCACACATACACAAACACATTTTAAAAATTCAGAAAAGACAGATGCAAACACATTATTAGCATCACTTGTGCAAACACTGTTGAGTTTAAGTTACATATTGCATTTATGCTGTGAACAGAGGATCCTTCCAAGGCAACTCCATTAGGTTGCAAATATATGGCAGCAAAGAAACATAATATGCCAGTCTTTCTGATTTCGATTCTAAATTTCTGTCAAAGAGAAGGAGGATCCTTATATATTCAAGTATGACCAACCTTATCAAAGCCATCATCTTCCTGCTGCCAGGAGCGTGGAGAAAAATATCCTGAGGAACCTTAGATCAGTAAAACCAGTACTAAATAGGAGAAAAACAAACCTACAGTAGTGACAGAAATAAAGGACGGCATTTTTAGTTGAGGAAAACCACAAGAGTCTCTAGATACATGTACACCTCTTACCCTGAATTGCAGAAACAGTTCCACAGCCCCTGGCCATGGCTCCACAGCAGGCGATTAAACACACGGTTAAAAAGTCGGTACAAATGTAAACATTCAACATCTGAAACTCTCCAGATACGCTGCAGAACGGAACGAATGCTTGCTTTCACAATGTCTAAAACCTAGGAAAGTATTACATTAGGCAAAAGGAAAAACAAATTAGGGCTATATTTTTTTAAAAAAACCCTTTAAAAACAGTGTCAATAAGCATTGAGGAAGAGACAGTAAGGCTGGTTTTAAAATTTGGCATGTTGGTACATGTTCTACTAAATACCTAAAATGAAAAACATTTTACAATCAAATGATATCAGGCAAAATTTTTACTAGGAACATGAATATTTATTCTCACCCCTTTTTAAAAGATATAATTAAATAATTATGGAATAAATACGGAATAAAAATACACAGATTTCAACTGTGTTTGAACACATTTTCTCTGAAGTTTGCCCCAGAATTTTCTGTATAATAGTCACCCGCACTACAGTGAGCAGCTGTGAGCTTCCTTCCTATGTCCTGCTGAAATTTATCATTTTCTCTTAAAGACTGGGTGTAAGGTCCATGTTGTGGGCAGTAGGCATGGATGGGCAGAACGCTGGGACCAGGGCCCTGGGGCTAATTGGGTTTCAGAAACAAGAACAGGGTGAGAGTCTGAGGTCACCGCCAGGGGGAAACACACAGTCCAGCAACACACAGAAAAGTAGCACAGTCCACAAAAAGTCAAGTATTGGGAGGGGGTCACATTTGGTAGTACATGAGGCTAGGGCAGAAGGGCACAGGCACCTGGGGAGGCAGAGTCAGCTGGAAACAGGGGCAGGGGCAGACTGGAGCGAGCAGGAACACACAGAAGCAGTGGAGGAGCGCAAGAGAGTCAGAGACAGCTTGTGTGCAGAGAGACCTTTTATGGTGGTCTCCAGGGCCTCCCGCCACACTGCATAATTGCCTTTCTGCAGTTCCCTGCAAGCTCCTGCAGAGGTGTTCCTTGTGCTGCACTCACTTGCAGGGTTAGCCAGGCCCTGGTCCTGATACCGGGACCAGAGGGACTCTATTCTTCCTGCTTGCAGCTGAAACCAGATAGGTACAGCACAGATTATCTAGAACTCTGTGATGTCATGAAAAGCATTACAGGCATGGTAGATTTTTTTTACCATTGTTAGTCTGTCATGTTGTCCAAGTCCAGTTGTGCCATTTCTCCCTATTGAGCCTGGTTTTTAGAAACTATGATAAAAAACAATGGCTTGTTCTATAGTTTCTCTGTACCACTATGATCTGTCATATTGTCAAAACCCAGGAATGTGGTTCTCATAGTCCTGGTATAAAACTACCACAGAGTCCTCTGGAAAGAGTGGACACTGCAGGAACTACTCTAGCCATGCAGCCTCTATGTGTGGACCAATGAGGAAAAGTCAGTTGACATAGGTAGACAGTGATGCACCTTGGGACTGAATTCCAGGCACAATGGCTTATAGGATATAAGCCCCTGAATGCAGTGGCCCTTTTTAATACTATTATTATAAAGGTTTCAATTTGTTAGTGTTTTAATAGGTTTTTAATGTGTTTTATTATGTGTTAATATGTTTAGTGTATTGTAAGCTGCCAAAGAAGGCCTTGGCAGTTACAGGCAGCCTATAAATATGTATAGACAGACAGACAGACAGACAGACAGACAGACAGACAGATGGGTAAATATCAACTGTAGGTGGGCTGAGTAGTGGTGATGGAAAACATGATACAGTAGAAGCCACCTGATGATCTGTCAGGTAGATCATGGTAAAAAAACCGCAAACCATGGTAACCATTGACGGTTGCTTGCCATGTTGTCTGAATTCAGCCAATATTTCCCAGGGGATTTGAATCAGCGTAAAAATGCATTTCATTCCAGCCTCAATTCAAGAGTCTGGTTTTAACCTATAACAGGACTGCTATACCTGTCTAAGTGCCTCTCTTACCCATGATCTACCCAGACAACACGCTGTGGTCTTCCTCCAAGTTCTAGCGTCAAGGGACGCTTGGTGAGTGGCTACGAGAGGGAGGGCTTTCTCTGCGGTGGTCCTCACTTATGGATCAGCCTCCACACTGCAGCCCAGCTGGCATTGAATCTTTTATCATTTCAGCACCCGGTTAAGACAGCTTTCTTCTCTGCAGCCTTTAAAGACCTGTTTGGCCACTCAAGGGCTTAAAGAGGATCTCCAGGTGTTTCACAGAGTCATTCTTTTGCTATTGTCTGTTTTTATCATCTGCTCTTAGCAATTTTAAACTTTTCATTTATGGTATTTTTATTGTCTGTAATTATGGACTGCTGTAAACTGCCCAGAGAACTTCGGCTGTGGGGCAATCTAGAATGAAATGAATACTAGCTACTACTACTGCAAGAGTACATGAGCCAGTTATCCTAACATTCAGGATGAACGTTTTAAATTACAACTGAAGCCACCTGTTTGGGGCCTTTTTCCACAAATATGATTTGTATTTAAAGAAATTCATAACCCTGACATGCAAAGTATTTCTACCTTCCTTGTGCATGCTGTGTTATTTACAACTCAGTTACAGTAATATCTTGAGGGCTGATTTCTATGACTAAGTGACATGAGGCAGATGCTTTAAAGCAATGTGCAGCTACTTCCACATAGAAACCAGCCCTCTGGATACATACAGAGCCTTGGAAGACAAATTAAAACTATTCACATGAAACCAACTCTCTCTGCCTTAGGACAGCGAAACTACTTTATTCAAATTCATTTCAGTGTTGACTACAAGTCACTGACTCTTCTTGCTGCAATTAACTTATCAATTCCAATCTTCTGTAAATGAGGGTTAGCGGTTCATAGGCTAATTGCTAGATCAACAGCTTCCACTCAACATCAGAATGTGAAACTGTAAGCATAAGATGATTGTGAGGACTATTTTGTGGCTTTAAGGCTAATTATGGATGAATTAAACTAAATACTGATTTCAAGAATAGCTTATTTAGGAAGGCACATACAGCAAAAAAGGAGCTGCAAATAAATATTGCTTAACTCCTTGCATTGATTAAGGGTACACAGACATCATTGGTAACGTGATTCAGAATACTTTAGAATTTAGGTTTATAAAGATAAAAACGTTTCACCATCTTTGTTATCATATTTAGCACTGTGATTTCTCTCTTCTCTCATAGGCGACAAAGACAACATGTATTTTGCTTCAACCATGGAAGAACAATTGTACATAAGACACATGAGTTTTTTATCAGTCTAATTACCTGACAGATTTTTTTAAAGTCCCATTTTGCTGCAAATTGCAGATTCTAGCCAAGCTAATACCCACAATCAGGCAGCAAAGACACAAAGGAAAAGTTCTCAGACATCTTTATGTACTCACTCATGAAGAACAGCCCCCATGCATCGAGTATGGGCCTACAGAAGAACACCTTCCAGATATAATCTGTCTACAGTTTCACAAGAGACAGATTGAGAGATGATTGTGTCTACTTGCACACTCCTTTACAGGATTAAGCTGTAGCTCATATTAAAGGTAAGTGAAAGAGGGTATAAAGGTCCCAAGGCTTGCAGCCACAACTACCACTTGTGCATCCTAGCCTAAAGACCGTAAGAGAATCATCCTCTAGTTATTCTAGATTGCAATATGTCCCTTGTATAGCTCCCAGCTAGTCAAATGCCACTACCTTTTATCCAAGCATTTTCAATACATTCAAATGAACATTCCCTTTAGTTACGATATTGATACCACCAAGTGATGGAGCTTGTCTGTGTTTTATATTTTATGAGAGGGGCACAGAACTGATTCAGGTAGGGAGCCAAACTTTGCTCCTTTGAGCCCTCCAAAGGATGTTTGAGGTTGGTGTGTGTGCTTCCTCCTGCTGATGTCAATGCCTTACCCCAGGACCTCTCTCATCGTGAATGAAATGACTCTGCCAGCACTGGGATGAGCAGCCCGTCTGGTGTCAGCTGAATCCTTAGCTGGTGCACATCATGCAAAGCCACTTAGCCAGGTCTAGGAAGAGAGGCTGCTCCTCTTGGTGCCAACCGAATCCCCAGCTGCCCACATCTCTTCAGAACTTCAGGGATTCCTCTGAAGGGCACTGCTTGGAGACAAGCCCCACCCTGCCCTCGGTGGAAGCCAAGAAAGCTCCATGGCATGGCTGAAGATTCTGCATTCATGTTTCATGCAATTTTTGGCATGGTCCTTAACCCAAACCTTTAAAAATGCTTTCAGGTATATTTGTTACTGCCACCTGCTCTTTCATTTTCCTTTGGAAGTACCATTTTGGCCTCTGCTGGCCTACAAAATACTGGAGTTCAGATCAGGTTGAGCCTAGTACTGATGGATCACTTTTGGAAAGCCCAAGGGTACAATGTTAGTTCTAACACATAAGCCAAAACGATCCTGACTGCTCAGAGAGGTTATGATTAAACACAGAACGAAGCCTCCAGTCAGCAGCTGCTGCCGGAAAAAGAACCCCGGAGCTGCAGGTAATGTTGCCCACTCAAGTCATCAGCTGAACAAGACAAGCACATTTGCAGAAGTGCCACGTTTCTTTCTGATGATCTAGTATTTCATCTTGACCTGTTCTGTGTGTCCAGAGTACCATTCACATTTGTCAATGGAAGAAAGCAGGTGGACTTGCAGGGAAGGGGTTGTTTTTTAATAACTTATGAGATCAAGACAGACTGGGGTGATTTTAAGAACATCAGTGGACAGGAACTGGTGTGAAAAGAGAATTCTGAGGGACCACAGAGCAATGGAGAAACTGCATGATCACTGAAATACTGTGACTTCTCAACATCCTAGGTTTAAGGACAACGATCCATGCCTACATACATTCAGACTGCAATTCCCTGGAGCAAAGGAACTATCATTTGCTTATATTGTTGTGTAAAGTGCCATGTGCATTGCTGACCGTGATTAGGATTGACCACTGGACCATAGCTCACTTTGAATATTTTCTGGCTTGATCCTGACAGGCCTGCAAAAAGGCAGTGCCAAGAGGATGAAATGTGGCCAGACAAAATTCAGTAGGAGAAATAAGGTGTTTAACTTTAGGAGGCCTGCTCTAAGTTTTGTTATGCAAAACTTGTTATGCAACCTTGCTTTAAGAGTTGTTTTTTACAAAATGTTCTTTGTTTCACACATATCACTCCCCTAGTTAACCCTTTCACACTCTCATAAAAAGTGAGTATTATTTTCTAGAAAAGCTTTAAACACAGAATGCATATATCTTTACCAGTCCAGGTCAACAATATTGCAATGAGCTTAGAAACAGAGATCTGAATGCTTAATCAGTTTTTTTAATCTGCTTCCCCATTCCAAACACTTAAAATACAATCAGTTTTCAACTGATTAACAGAACCATGAAGGCTAGAGAGAGAAAAAGGAATAATTTATTTTTGTTACAGATGAAAACTGGCATTTTCAGGATGGGAGATGAACTAGGGATTCATTTGCTACTTATTCTTTCTGTTATATACTTCACAAAACACCAGATCTAGTCCCAGCAATCACATGCAGCTTATGATTGGCATGTGATGGGGTGCATTTGTCTATGAAAAACTGGCAAAGATCACTTAGTTCACATAAGAGGAAACCACAGTGCTCCCCCAATGAAACAAGTCATGGTGAGACTTGCATTCCTGCGTTCCTCCTCTCCTTCTGTTTCATGCTCATTAGAAAATGACTGAAAGTTTAACAATCTGAAGCAACCACAGCTGCCCACAATGTCCAAAACTGTGTTGCTGTTTTTTGGATTTTCGTTAGTGAGAACAAACCAGGAAACATTGTGGTGTCCGATTCTGATCTGTTCACCAACTGGAGTTTAAACAAGCCAGAGTTCCCCAAGTTTAGATACCAAGAGGAGTTGTGGTTAATGTAAAACAGAAAGCAAAAGAAGGGAAGAGGGAAAGTGATGAGCCTGCAGCTCATTCTTGTGGCTCCCTGTCATATCTCAACTGAGCCTATGGTTTTGGGAATGCACCTTTCAAATGGGCACAGTGCATCCTGCCTCACAGTACATCCTGCCTTCAGGGATACTGAGAATCTACTGAATGAAAGAGTTCATCTCAGGTAGGATAGAACCAGGTTAATGACACATGTAACTAGGACTTATAACAGTGTTGTTTCTAACAGCTTATGCACTGTGAGAGAAGAACATACTGCTCACCTTTCGCTGTTTTACAGAGTCGAGTTTTATTAACCAATATGAGGCCACTTTTGACTTATGGTATTTCCAATTATCCATAATCTGCATCAAATATGAAATATCATATATTAAAATGGCATCATTTGTAAAGAAATCATACAACAAGATAGATACAGTATAGTGTATTAGCAATAAGCTAGGAAATTTAAACAATGTTTTGTCCCCATACTTTTTAACATCTACCTGCAACTGTTGGGTGAGGCCAGCTGAACGAGTGGACTGAGGTGTCACCAATATGCCAGTGGCACCCAGCTCTACCTCGCCTTTTCATCAGACCCAGGTGAGGTGGTAGCTGTCCTGGACTGGTGCCTGAACTCAGTAATGGGCTGGATGGGGGTCAATAAACTAAAGCTGAATCCAGACAAGACAGAGGGGTTGTTGGAGGGCACTCCTGCACTCGAACTAGGACATTTTTAACCTACCCTAAAGGATAAGGTTTGTAGCTTAGGAGTGCTCCTGAACCCCGAGCTGGTCTCCCAGGTGGGCTTGGTGGCCAGGAGCACCTTTCTTCAGCTTCAGCTGATCTCTCAGCTATGTTCCTACTTGGATCAGTGGAGACGTCCTACAGAGATCCACGCACTGGTAACCTCCTACCTGGATTATTGTAATGTACCCTATGTGGGGCTACCTTTGAAAACAGTCTGGACATTACAACTAATACAGAACAGGATAGCACAGCTGCTTAAGTGGAATGGCTGGCAAGAACATGTAATCCTAATCCATGAAGTGTGTGTGCACAGCCATTTCATGCTTTAGATGAAAAATAAATATATCAAGTTCCTCATTCATCTGACCATTTCTTCTGTGAGGCTATTTAGTGATGATTGTGAGACAACATTATACAGAGTGCCAAGCAAGAGAAAGTGGACCCTTAATCCTGAAAGTTATTACTACTGATGTGTGAGGAATCTGCTGAAAGGGTCAAAAATCCAGCAAATTGGCCTGGCTTTGCCCTTTCCAGATTGTAGCCCATCAACACAAGTGTGAACAGGGCATGGTGTTCTACTCTGAAAGCCAGCTGAGATTTGCTGGGGTGGGGGTTAAAGAAGAAAAATCAGTAGAAAACACAGTCACAATTTACATGAAATACAACCACAATTTGCACAATCAATTTTGTCAATATTTTGCACAAACTATGTCCATATTTTGCACAGATTTCCCTGCCTTATGAAAATTACAGTCTGCTTTATGAGCAGTGAGGTGTGTCAAAGTCTTCCTAGTGGGTTGAATTCTTCATCATTGCCTATTTAATGGTACCTCAGCTCACAAACGCCTCAGGTCATGAACTCCGCATCAGGTGATGATCCCGATCATGCCCATCTTCCTGCATGAGCGCAATTGCGGTCATGCTCGGGGGAGGGGGGAGATGGCCGCGATCTTTGTTGTTCTTTGTTTCTTTGTTGTTCTTTGTCACTTTGTTTCAAGTTTTTGTGATGAAAAAATTGTTACAGAACGGATTAACATTATTTACACTGAACTTTATGGGGAAATTTGACTTGGGTCACGATCAATTTGGATTGCGACCAGAGTCGTAGAACAGATTAAGTTCATGAGCCAAGGTACCACTGTACCTGGGCACCACCACTGCCTCACTTGCAACTAAATAATCCCATGGTTGATTTCTTTGCTCCAGTACTTACATCTTCAATTATTAATTCTGCTTCTTCATTCGTTTTCCCTGGGAATCGGATCTTCATATCACTGAAAATTACTAGCGTCTCCTTTGTTAAAGACTCCTCTTGCTCTTTTGTTCTCTGTTGCAGTTCAGTCTGTCAAGACAGAACAACTGGTATTAGCTAGCTGAGGGACACTTTGATATTGATATGGGATTGATATGGGATGTAAAGTTAATGGATGTTTTCCTTTCTAATGCTTTCCTTGTAAGAACCAAGAGGGTAGAAGAAATATAAGTAGAAATATTTAGAATGTTCATGATCCAGTAGAGAAGTCCCATCTAAGCAAGCTAGATTCTCCTAGCACTGGCCTATGGCAAGCTTGGCTTAATGAACACAAACATGTCAAAAGAACAACAAAGAAGTTTCAGACAAAGAAAAGTATCTTAGAGTGGATTAACTAATGAATAGTAATGTTCATAATAAGGCCATCTATGCTTTTCTTCTAAGACATTAAAAGGGGCTTTTGTTACAGTAACAGTGTAATTCTGTTCATGTCAATGCAGAATGAAGTCCCACCGAGTTCAGTGGGTCTCACTTCTGGGTAACTGGCTATGGAATTGCATTCTAAATTAAAGGGGAAGTGATAACTTTCTAAAGTATATGATGCACCTGAGATTATTGATACTGACATATGCTGGAACAAGGAATTGTGATAAACCAATACATAATTATAGACTTTAGTAACATCACTTGTGACACTAAATAGTAATCCTGCCTTGAAATGATGCCAGATACATTACTTTAACAATAACATCTGCTTTGTTGGTTTCCATATATTTTCCTAGGTTAGCAAGTCCAGAAGTCTCATTAGGTCATGCTGATTCCACTAAAATTTACTTCCAAGCTTAGGATCATCACCTCGGTTTCTATTGATTTGTGGAACTGGTATAGAATCAAGCAACAGTTCACTAACGGTGCAACGGTGCAAGTTTGAACAGAAAAGAGGCACACAACTCCTGGCATGCCCCAGCCAGCTGGACCTTGCTCTAAGCTTGCACAGGAAGGTGCCTTAAAGCTAAAATCCTGGGCATTTTTATTTATCTATTCATTCCTTTCATTTTATTTCTATACCACCCAACAGATGAAGCTCTCTGAGTGGTTCACAACAATTAATCAAATACAAAAGAGACAACAGAAATAGAAATGCAATAAAACACAGTATAAAGTTCCAGCATGCAAATTTAAAACAGCTCAAAATTCCAATATAAAAAATAGAAGACAGTTTAAAACATTTAGTGTTAGAAACCAAAAGACAGAAAAAAGCCTTACAACCCCCAGCATTTATTTATTTGATTGATTTCATTTGTACCACAACTTTCTACAAAAAAATGCACTCTGGGTTACACAATTAAAATTGATTAGAACAATAGATCGAGAAGAGGAACATTAGACTAAAAACAATAAAAGCATGACAATTATAGGTTAAAAAATAACAACAACATGCAACCCAACAGATCCACTTACAGGTAAACATTTTCTTGGATGAAACAATCTTTGCCTGTCAGAGCTGGGTCACCAGAGAGGGCAAGAACCTGGCCCCCCTCAAGTAGGAGCTCCATAACCTGGAAGTGGCCACCAAAAATGACTACTTTCAGATCATCACTGGTAAGCAAATTAGTAATCAGTGATGTTTCTACATCAACAAAGTTGCATGCTCCCTTTTAACCATGGCTAGCTGAGGAATGCTGGGAGTTGTAGGCCATTTTTCTACAGAACCATGCGTAGGACTGTGCCCCAAGTCTATTGTAACTTTCATTTCAACAACATACACTTGCTATTTTCCAAATAACTGGGCTTTCAGCCCAGTTTCAGTCACACTTCCCACATTTCAGCTGGGAAGTGTAACTGGAGGTCTTCGCATCATTTCTGGCACAAGTGGTGAGGTGTCTGCTTGTTTGTCTGGCATTATGTCAAAGGAGGGGGTAGGGCACAATAAGGAACCCTCAGTCACCTAGTGAAAATTAAGACAAACCAGCCCTCTTGATTTTGAGGGGCAATCTATATAGTTGATTGACTGGTGCTCTCTTAGCTCCAAATATTTCTTAGGTTGATTGTACACAGCAGACAGCAGGAAAGATGTACAGCAATTAACTTGTGGAAGCACCCCCTCCTCCCAAATCACTCCAAACCTCAGCTCCAAGTTAGCTTCTGATTACACCAGCCCTACCTAGCCTGGTGCCCATCAGATACATTGTTCTACAGTACCCATGATCCCTAGGCAGCACAGCCATTCAGAATTAGATGGGTTGCAATCCAACACTTCTAGAGGGTGTCTAGGAGGAGAAGGCTACACTGCACATTACAATTTTTCTAAATGAACTGGGTATCTCATTTGGAAAGAGGCTGTTGTCTAGAATAAGATGCATAAATAGTCTTAATTTCACCTACAGCACTGGAACTCGTTGCCCAACACAATGGAGCTAGTTGTCCATGTATTTCTCATTGCAAAACTAAAAATGTTAGGTTTGGATAATACAGGAATCACACAGTGGATTCCAAATATTTAGCATCAATTTGCTACCCCACCAGAACATTTTTATTTTATTTTTTTTCTTTTATTTTACAAAATTGAAAGCAATTTTGTAAAAACACTAACTTACCACAGAAGAATGCACAGTACCCAAGTTGGCAGTGTGAGACATTTTGACTGTAGATGAACCTCTGTTTAAAGAGTGTGACCTACTCACAGAAGATGGACGAGAAAGCTGTACAACTGGCTTGGCTGAGAACGGGCGATTTTCAGCAGCTTGTATATTCAAGCCTGAAATGGATCGAGGGCAGCTTACAGAACGCCTGATAGGGCCTGCCAGTGGTGTGGCAGATGCAAAAGATGGGACTTTTTTGAGAGGCCGCTTCCAGTGCATTCTGCCTGCAGAGGAATAAATACATACGGTCAACAAAAGGCTAAACCTCTCTCCTTTGGCAAATCCGCACTTAGATAAGGATTGCTGGACTTGCAGAACCTGTTCAGGACATGCCAGGATCCTCCTTATCTATATATAAACCTATTCGGTTTGGAGCCTTTGGACTGAACCAATGTCAGTCTAATTTAAGTCCCATTCATTTCAGTGGGGCTATCTAAATAGGCTAACACTGGATGCCATTCCTTCTCTCTCCAATTATGCATTGCATAATTATGCACTGCAACTTCTTCCAGGATTCCCATGCTTTCAGCAACATGTGAAGACAGGCTGGAATTGGAGAATATATTCAAACTTGTGGCCCCATGTATACTCTCAAAGGTGGTATTGCCCCATGAGAACTGTATCATGCACTTTTTCTAAACATTTGGATCAGGCAGTAACATGGTTTGTACACGTTTGCTTTTGAACCTTGTAAAGTGCCCATTATGTTGAGAAGTGGTGGAAAGTGGGCCTGTACATTGCAACAACCCTGGAAGGGGAATGTGTGTGGGGATGCTGTGTGTGTTCATGCTGCATGTGGGTCCCCCTCAATGGAAATGGGTGCTGACTCCATCATAACTCATAGCATTTTACTTCCCCACCCCCACAAAGGACTGATAGGAGAAGGGAAAGATTGGTAAGACACACAATGGAGTGAGAATAAACTTTCAAACGCCTTATGGAGACTCTGGAGCCTTGATTCCCACCCCTTTCCGGGCAAAGCTAGCACATCAAAGAGGCTGCACTCAGGTTTTTCCTATTGCTGTGTTAGATCTTCCACAACCGGGACAGCTCTGTTATGGTAGGACAAGCAATCTCTCCATGTAATTCAGAATCTGCACAGACTCGTATAGAATGACTCTTTCTATAGAGTCTATACGATTCACCCCTAGATCTTCGTATTAAAGGATTCCAATTAACATGGAGTGGTGGAGGTTGGTATAAGCTCCCTCAGCAGGACAGGAGCTATTCAAGCCTTTGCGGCATAAGCCAGAGCTGGGCAACTTGTGGTGTCAGGTTTGCTGGCTAGGGCTGATGAAGAGTTATAGGCTAAAATTCTGAAAGCACCAAGCTGCTACAAGGTATGATCTCACCCCCTCAACACCAATGTGAATGGGAAAGAAAAATGGCTTTTGTTCAGCTCAAGCAGGTATGTCAAATGTGCCACCTCTAGAGAGGGCAATCATGGTCACACATACCTAGTGATAGTTAGAATACACTGTATAGAACCTCATCTCTGAAGGTTCAGTGGCCACAAAAGATTGCAGCAAGAGGTTTGACTGGTGCTGCTTTTGCGGGGGAGCATGTTACTCTGTTATATCAACTGCGTGACCTGCCCACCTGTGTACAGGAATAAGTTAGTGTGCCAGTTATCACCAGCATGGGAACCTTCTGCTCTACCAGGCCCACCTGGATGCCCCTTTACCAGTGTTTTACTGTTGACCGAAGCATTTATTATTCCGGCAGGCTTCTGGGTCAGCTACTGCCTGCATGTCTCTGTTTACTGTCTCCTTTCTTTTTATTGTTTTCCAGCTGCCTTTCTGTAGTAACTGTTATTTTTTATTGATGTGAATCATTTGAGTTTTTACTTAAAAGCATTTTTGTATAAACATGCAGACAAGAGAGAGTAAACTACTCTACTACTACTTTTCACAAAGGTGAACAAGAACTGTAACTGCCAGATGCTTCCTGCCACCTTCTCCCTTCTGCCTCAGGTATATTGGATTTGGGGAGTGATATCTTGAGGTAGAAGACCCAGGGCAGTGGGATGTTGAGAGTGATGAACTAGGCACCTGGGAGATCTGGGATCTAATTCCAATTTGGCCATGAAGCTCACTGGGTAACTTTGGGCCAGTCAATCCATCTTAGCCTAACCTCCCTTACAGACTGGTTGCTGTGAGCATAAAATGGAGGAAAGTAAGCCACCTTGGATTCTTCACAAGAGGAAAAAAGGTGGGGTATAAATATGATGATGTAGTAGTAGCAGCTCCCAGTATCTGGGAGGGGTCATGTTGCAGAAGTGTAATCCCCCTTAAAA
The DNA here is from genome assembly GCF_004798865.1 of Varanus komodoensis. NCBI lineage: Eukaryota > Metazoa > Chordata > Lepidosauria > Squamata > Varanidae > Varanus > Varanus komodoensis. The sequence goes on from NW_025335641.1 coordinate 3,603,910, forward strand.
ATTAGACCCAATTTAGCAGTAACTCAACATCCTTCTCACTTTCAGATCTAGAAGTAATTCACAGTGCAGTGGTATTTTAAACAGGGGCCCCCAATATCCATGGCCTGTGACTCCTATGTCACTGAAGCTCTTTATTCATTTTATAGGTTTTACAGGTTCTATCCACGGTGCTCCATGGCAGAGAGTTTACTTTGCAGGTACCGTTCAGCACCATGAAAAAGCTCCTACAATGGATGAGGGAGGTCATGGATATTGGAGTTATCCACCTGCCCTCTTTTACGCTTCAGGAAACAGAAACACCAATTTAATAAAGTATCTTGTTCATGTGAAAACAAAAGCATGTTTTCAGTAAATTAACCTTGTATTAATTAACTTACTGGATCGCTCAATTAATTTCCTATCTTCAAGATCAAATGAAACATTTTTCTCTTTCTTCACATTCTCATCTTCTTTCTCAGCTTCCTCTTCCCATTCAGAAATGTCACTGCTACTTTCACAGCTGCTGCTGCTGCTGCTGTAGTTCTTGCTTTTCTTCATGAACTGTGCACTCTCTGGCATGGAATACAGGGGCTAGGACAGGAGGAAGAGAGAGAAATATGCATTAAAGTTGTTTTTCATCTTTCACTGTAATTTACTTCATCCTGTTGGTGTAACTGACAGTCAGTATATCACTGCAAGAGATGTTAGAGTGAAATCATAAATAACCTGTATGAGAACTAAATCCTGGCAAATTTCACTTAAGTATTGTTATGTGTTTGTGTTAACTTCAATGTTTTGTAGCAAGTGCGGGATTGAATTAAGTTGCTAATTTAAAAAAACAAATGAACTTCTACTTCATCCAATAGGACAATCATCAAACCAATCCCGAGCACTTTTAAGTTGCAATAACTTGAATGTAGCCTGACCGGACACAAAAAAGAGCAGGGTTCCTACATTTGCAACAGTTGTACAGAGAGAGAACTTAAGCAGCACTTTAAAGCGCCCATCTTTGGCAGGATCATGCCCCACTTTGTCATTTTAACAAGCTCTTGTTTTAAGGAGTTGGACGGACAAGTATGAGTGTTTGAACCCTAGCAAAAGAAGTATTAAACATTTGTTTGACTTTCTTTCATGGCTGGACTACATGAAACCCCCTTTTGCTGCCAACAGTTGTCTTGCCATGCAATTACATCAGAGTTCATTATATGTTATGTTATGTAACACACACATTTACATTAGATATTAAATGTAGCTAACACAAAGCAGACACTTGCCATCAGGACAACCAGCAGCGAAGCTGGGGATAATTCCAGAAAATCAAACATTTTAACTTTAAAATATTTTATTGATTGATTGATTGATTTAGCTGCCCAATTAGCCATAGGCTCTGCTGCTGCTTTGTTCATTCGCAAAGTTGTTGACCGCCAGCTTTCATATAATCAAACATAATAAAATCAACACTCCAATAAAAAATACTATCAATAAAATTAATAGTAATAAAAACAGCAGCCAGTAATAATAAAATATAAGATAAACAGCAAAATGATGAATTAATAAACTGAGAGGGGGATATAAAGCAATTATCCAATAAATCGCAACCAATGTACAAGGGTCTAGGAAGCAGTCCAACAACTTTCCAATGTTTCCGGCCTGAGCTCCCTACAGACAGATCACTTCATCACCAGTGCCATTTCCTCTGCAACACCAGTTCCTCATGACAGGCTCTCATGGTGCACTGGTGATCACATGACTCTTTTGCTCATGGAGATGACTGCGACTACATGACTGCCCACTTGCCACACTACAGGGAATAGCGCCAACAGAAAAACTGTACACTCCCACCACCATCAGATGGGATAGGAAGCTGCCAAGCCATCATATTGCCTTCTTCTACTGGCAGCAACTCTCCACAGTCTTTCGGAAGAGTCTTTTCCATCACCCATTTGCCTGGTGATTTAGCAGGAGAGGCCACAGGTTCCACTTGCAATGGTTAACATGCCAAGCGGGTGCCCTGTCACTGCGCTATGGCCCTTCTCCATCCTGGCTGAGTGGGAAAGCAGCTCACAGAGGAGTGACTGCACCAGCAGCTCCATCAAAACATGGCAGATGGATCAGGCACAGAGTGACTGATGTTCCACTCTCACATATGTATCCTGCTGCCTGGCAATATCTTATCCATTTTCTCACACAAGAACATGAACAAATAGGTGGATTACAGCACCTGGTATACTGAAATGTTTAAATGTCAATTTACACGGCTAATTCTCTCCCTTGACATGGTAATTTGTTGTCCAGTCACACTTGGGTTAAGACTGAAATCCATCTGCGTATTACAATAAAGTGGCAGCAGCTACTTTTTCCATCTTATTCGGAAGTAAGCAGCAGGGGCCCAACCTGGATTTAGACCTTAGCACGAAGGCTGGGCAGGGAACTTTAATTGTTCATCATCAGGTGTCACCCTAATCCAGACTGGGTGGGTTGCTTGTCAGGATCTACAGAGCAATGCCACTCCCCCTGGCAGCCTGAGAGAGAAGGCAGCCTGGTCAAACTTGCCTGGTCAAACTTGCAAGTGCTTGCAGGATTGGCATCGGGTCTGTTGGCTCTTGCAGGCTGGGGGCTAGTGCAATCATGCAGAGCAGCTGGGACCTATGGGAGGCTCTACAAAAGGCTTCTCAGGCCTGCCTCGGTCTGCCACAATACAGTTCTTGGTGGTGACTGCTTTGTGGCCATGCCATGCCACTGCCCTTTGCCTGCTCCTGAATTTGTCTTTGCCTCTGGTCTAACTATTTCTTGCTGAGTTTTCCATCCATCCCCATCACCTCTGGTTCTGGTGTTCCATTTGAGGAGACCTACTACTCATGTCTTGGAGCTGACACTCCATCTGCAATTTCCACCGGCAAAAAAGCCTCCATTAAAATGAAGCATTTGGAGGCAATCCAAATTATAGCCACATGAGGGCAAAATTAGAGAACACTCAACTCCCACATTAGGATCCTACTTAAGTTCCCTCCCTGTTAGAGGGACAAAAAGTAGATCTCCAGATGTTTAAAACTGCAGCCCCCAGTATTTTGACCATGTTGGCAAGGGCTTATTTATTTAGAACATTTGTATGCCACCCAATTGTGCCACAGCACCTCTGGGCGGTTTATGTTAGATTGTCCAAAACATTGGTTGATATGCTTACTTTTGAATAAGGAAAGTAATGTGGAGGCTGACCCTGATATGGAATCAAGTTGTGTGAAATCAACTATTGTTCACCAGAAAGACAGACCCATGCTAAATCCTTCTCATGCTCCAGGGTAATGAAGTGGGGTTGATCCTACCTGAAATAATGGAATCTTACTATTTCCTGTTCAACTTTTCTTGCCTAGCCATTTGTGAGATTCAGTCTTTGGAATAAAAATGGTAAGAACTTTTCATGGATCTGATCCCAGCTGGCTCTCCAACTATGACCACACAGTGATGATGCAGTTCAGCCATGATCATCTCAAACACTGGTGAAACGGGCCACATATGTACAGTAGCAGATACGGAGAAGTGGCAAGAAACAGCAGTACTTTGCCAGTGGAAAGTCACAAATGAGAGCCCAGGTCCAAATTAAATGCTGAGAAATATGGTGATACAAAAGTGATACAAGTCTTTCAATGATCTCGGAAAAGGGTTTTCACAGGTATAGAAATAGCTGCACATATTAAGCGACTGAACTCTTCTTCTTGTTCATTAATATAATGTTCCAGTACCAGCTATTTACAATTCAGAAAGATTTTTTAAAGGATCAAGCCACTGTTGGACAATAGTACTCTAAACCATGGACGCAGGACGTGGTCTGGCAAGTCTCAGTGTAATCCTGTATGCATTTGAGATGTTATATACACTCAGGGTCATTTATCTTCCAAAATGCAATGCAAGGGAAAGCAAGAGATAGAAAGAGGAAAAAAACAGCCAAAGGAACAATAGACAAGGTCAGATAATTGTCCTTCCTCTCTCCATAAAGCAGACACAAAACAGAACATCGGCATGAACCATTCTCTTGGAACCTATCATTTGTTGTGAGATGACTGCCCTCCTCAGCCTTTCCTGTTAATCCTTTTACCAGCTGAGCAGTTAAAGTTTTTATTTGCCTGTTTTGCGTCCATTCCTACATGAAAAGTAGGTCACTCAAAATAAAGTAACCAATTTATCTTTTTACTGCTGTGCAGCTCTCTCAGCTGAAGCCTGGGTCATGCCCTGTAGTCCCTTGGAGAGCCCTCAGTCCTCTTGTTAATGTGGCACCCTGGTGGAGCAGCAAGGGAAGCCCAAGTAAACGCTGTCTAAGGGCCCAGCTTTACCATCAAGACTAAACTCACCTGAAAACATCCCAGTGAATTAGTAGCTGCCCCCACCTACCAAATGAACAGAGCAGTACAACTCTTAAGTATTTTGAGAAGCAGGAAGAGGAGCGTGAGGAAGGTACCAGGTCACTCTGCCAGTTCCCAAGCTCTGTCCACCCAACAGAGTAGCCTGTTCAAAACTTAGCCAAGAAGCCCAAAGCAATAAATATAAGAGAGATCCAGTCATTCAGAACCTGCCCATGTTGAAACTAAGGATGATCGAGGGACTTGATATTTGCAGATTTCAATGTAAACTGCCATGCTATGCTCTACTACCACCAGACAAAGGTGCAAATCAGAAAAACCATTGGACTTTGCATTTCCTCAAATACTGTGACACACTTCTCAGCTTCAAAATGTATGACTATGTATATTAACTCCTTCATGGATCACTGCCTTGTCATGGTGAAGGAGCTTGCGTAGCTCAATGAAGCTATGAGCTATGCCGAGCAGGGCCACCCAAGCGGACAGATCATAGCAGAGAGCTCTGACAAAACGTGATCCACTGGAGAAGGAAATGGCAACCCACTCCAGTATCTTTGCCATGAAAACCCCATGGACAGTACCAAAAGGCAAAAAGATATGACGCCGGAAGATGAGCCCCTCAGGTTGGAAGGTGTCCAATATGCTACTGGGGAAGAGCGGAGGGCTAGTACTAGTAGCACCAGAAAGAATGAAGCGACTGGGTCAAAGCCGAAAGGACACTCAGTTGCTGATGTATCTGGTGGTGAAAGGAGAGTCCGATGCTGTAAAGATCTATACTCCATAGGAACCTGGAAGATCCATGAATCAAGGTAAGCTCGAAGAGGGAGAGGAACTAGAGATCAAATTGCCAACATACACTGGATCATGGAGAAAGCTAGGGAGTTCCAGAAAAAAATCTGTTTCATTGACCATGCTAAAGCCTTTGATTGTGTGGATCACAACCAAAGAAAAGTTATATAAAATGTTTATAGATGGTATTTGTCGGTTAGCTAAAATGTTGCCAGATATGTCAAACAGATGTTGGAAATGTAAACATCATGTGGGTACTTTTTACCATATGTGGTGGACTTGTGAATATGTGAAAAAGTATTGGTTTAAAATACATAAATGGCTTGAGGAAATGCTACAAAAACCCCTAGCTTTCAAACCTGAAATTTTCTTGTTAGGTATTGTACCGGAAAATAATAGCAAACAAGAAATGTATTTGATACTACATTTAATCACAGCAGCGAGTATTGCTCTTGCTCAATACTGGAAGAGGAACTACCCACTGAGAAACTGATTTTAAAAAAGATTCTGGACTGTGCAGAAATGGACAGATTGACTCTATTATTGAAGGAGAAAGAAGATACTGACTTCTATCAGACTTGGGAGCTTTTTTACGAGTGGCTGGAGAAATGGGACTTGACTTAGATTTAAAGATGTCTTTAAATTTTTATAAATCGATTTGAATATGATTATCGAATGTTTAAAAGATATGTTATAGGGGGCTGACCCAGTACGTCCAATGTATTTGATGATTGATTTTTTTTTAGTTTTTATTTTAAAATTTAATAAAAATGTGCAAAAAAAAAAAGACCACTTACCTTGTCATTCATGGCTCTGCCTGCTACATCCCCAAATCCCTCCTGTCCCAAATTCCAACATGTTTAAATGCAGATACATGCCACTTCAATGAAATACCTTCGGTCCACGTGGCCTGACAGTTTTTCCCATTAGTTTCTCATCATCCAGTTCACATTGTTCCAGAAGATCCAATATGTCCTCCTCCTGAATTAAGATAAAGCTAGAGTCATCCAAAAACGGTTGCATTAGCAAAGTAACATTCTGATTGGCATCCAACAGGAGTTGGCTTCCAAAATGTAAGACTAGCATAGATCTGCGAGAATCTAGTGAGCTTAGCTGAGCTAATATAGTTCTGATTTTGTTATCTACCATTAATGCCTCCAAACCTATCCACACACATGTTAAATATATAAATCTGTAGGCAGCATAAATTTAATTGATGGAAGCCGCAGCCAGCTCTGCTATACTGGAATTTCAAGACATTGTTTGGTATTAGGGCCATCTAAAAAGTGTACCTGAAGCAAAGAAAAGCATGTTTCAATTAATTTTATCCTTAAATGGCTGGCTGTGGGATATTTCTTCTGCCTGCCGCAACTTTTTCCTAGAACCTTCAAAGTCACATTCTTCTGGAACACTTGTATAAAATCAGTAGCGATGCAGTAGAAGGCACACTAGAGACAGCCCTTTGCCAACAGAATGCCTGGTTTGGGCAAGTGAGTTATTTTGCTAGAGTGAGGCAAGCTATCAGAAACACTTCTTCCACAGGACTCTTTGGATACAGCATACCACACAAGGTGGAAGTTAGGGTAGTCGGGAGATGAATTTTATGGAAAACTTCAACAAAATACTTTCATTAACACTTGACACTGCACATTGGAACAGGTTAGGAAAAATGCAAGTTGTACATTAATGGTTACACTCATTGGTACCTTCATCTTCTTTAGAGGGTTGTTCAACTCCCGTTGAAGGGATGCTGCTCTCCCAGCAAGGAAGGTCTGAAAGGCAGCGGCTAACAAACCTTCATATTTTTCAAGTAGTAGCTTGTCATCAGGTGGGTAAATACGCCTACAATTTCAATAAAAGAAAAACTATGAAATGTAGGTAGGGTACAGAATCCACGGAGAACATCTCTTACACACAGACTATAGTGAAATAAACAGGGGTTGCACAAGAGCAGAAGAATACAGCTCCCATTCAGTTCCATGGGGCATGCAGATGAAATTCTTCCAGGGGCTTAATTAGCTATAATATTTAATATAATATCCCATATTATATTGATAGTATATAGTATATATCAATATAATAGATAGTATAAAAAATCCCAAAGTGGTTCACATTAGTATGTATATGTTATGCAATATAAAATAATCCATTATTCAGTACTTTACAAGAATCACAGTATAACTGCGCATGGACAGAATCCATTACAGGTCAGAAAGAGCCTGGGTGAACAAGTAAGTTCTCAAGAGACATCTGAAAGGGGGCACAGTCTCTTCTGCGGGAACTGGGCATGGGAGAACGTTCCAGAGGGGAGGTGCCACCACTGAGAAGGCCTTCTTGCATTCTGCCAGTCTATCAGTCAAAAAGATCCTCTGCTAGCAGATTCATTTTGCTTTTACCACAAATATGAAACATACATTGTAAAAGCTCTCACACTAATTAAATGACTGCATATGTGACTTAACTAGGAAGCTTGGGGTTGGGGAGGGGAGGGGAGGGGTTACTAACCACAAAAAGAAAAAAAGGAACATGTGTGAAAATATGGAGGGTTAAAAATCTGAATACACACTGAAATGTCATCTTCAGGTATGCATGAGACATGAAATAGTAATAAGATATTGCAGTCATAATTCAGAATCTTAAAATGAGTTCAAGAGGCAGTAAATGCTACAAAAGGCAGCAGGAAAGGCCATTGCTTGCCCACGTTTTCTTTAAAAATGCAGACACACAACTCTGTCAGTCCTGTGTTGCTTCATTAGGCTGGGTGACTCTCCACCCGCTCGTGCATTGCCTGTCACCTGTACTGAGCCCAGGCCTGAGCCTCTGTGTATGCCAGCATCACATGCTGCACTCTAGGCCAAACAGGTTGGGCACCCCTGCATTACAGATTGCTGGACCAACCCTGATATAAACGCTTGTTCCTCTGGACTGCTTAGTACAGGTTTAGGTAGACCAACACTCTGATTCAGTGTTTTATTTGCTTTTTTTCCTCCAAGGTGTGTATTTCTTTTTTATGCTTACCAAATGAGCTTTCTGGACTGGACACTCGCTCACATATTGACACTACATAGACCAGTCTTCCCCAGCCTAGTTCCCCCAAACCCCAGCTCACATCCCCCTCAGCAAGTATAGCCTATGGTTAGGAATGATGGGAGTTCAGAAGTCCAAAACTTCTGAAGGGCACCGGGCTGGATTAGAGTATTTGAGCTATGGCATGGTTTGCCCTAATGGGTGATGAGCCAAAGCTAAATGGCAAGAAACTGGGAGCTTGGCTGCCATCTCCCTTTAGCCAAGCAAACTAATTGCAACTTGCTGGCCCCAGCCTGGGTTTGGCTAAAAGCAGGGGACAAGAGGAGAGGAAAGGGAGGCGGGGGAGAGGAAATGCCCGCTGACTACACCGAGCATGGCACCTTCTCAGCTGTGGCCATGATTTAGAACTGGACCTGCACTGACACTAACTATTGTTAAAGCTAACCTCCCATCTTAACCACAAATTGTAAGAAGGGAGAAACACACTGTGTAGAGCATGGGTCCTCAAACTACGGCCCAGAGGCCAGATCCGGCCCGCCATGCCCATTTATCTGGCCTGCCATGCCCATTTGGACCTGGCGCATGCACGCCCACCGCTGCCCACCTTGCCCCGCGCATAGGGGAGGCAGCGGTTTGCTCGCTTGGAGAAAGCCATCTCCGAACGAGCAAGACGCTGCCTCATGCACCTGCCTTGTGGCATGTGCCTGCTCCTGCCGCCTCCCCTCCCCTCCCCTCCCCTCCCCGTGCCCACCTGACCGCGCCTCGCCACACGCCCACCCCACCTCAGTGCATGCACCCGCATGCGCCACCCTCGCCCCCTCACCAGCCCACGCACACTGCCGGCACCTTTCAACTGGCCCCCTGCTGAAAAAGTCTGAGGACCCCTGGTGTAGAGGAAAACTGCATGCCCATCCCGGGCGATGGCTCCTGATTTTCCAGTTCTGTGACTTGCATTGAGTCAGGACTGTCTGCACTCCTGCTACTACTGAAAGGGTCTGGAAACCAAGTACCTGGGTAACACTTCTAAAATAAATGGGCTGTTTGTATCACAATCTTCTGCCACCCACAGGAAGGGACCTTGGTACATGCATGGTTTTAGCACAGTGATATCCATTACAAAGCAACAAAATCCAAGGCTCATTTTGAGTCCGGAAATTTACCTGTAATTTCCCATGTGCCTATTTTCATGTTCTTCTTTAGAGATTTGCCTGCGGACTTGTGCAAGTCTCTCTTTCTAGAAATCAAGAAAATTCAAAAGGTTATTGAACACATACCCTTGAGAAAAGGATAGAAACTGTTGCTTTCCTATTTATTTGGTTAAAAAAAATACCAGTTCCTCTCGCCTTCTTTCTAGTGAGCGACGCTGTTTCTCCCAGTCAGAAGATACTGGTGAGAGCCTTTTCATTGAACCTTGGCCATAAAGTCTCTTCTGGGCTTCTGCTTTTTGCTTGGCTAAATTTTTTCTTTTATCGCTTGGCCTGAAAGTGAAATAACAGGCTGATATGATGAAGAGGAACTCCAACAAAGAACATTTCCATCGACCACGTTTGTCATCTGGCATTGTCCATTCACCTGCAGGTTTACTAGCAACCTTGTATGCAAAAGCCAACAAGGAATGCTTTCTAAGGCATGTCAGGTAGGCAGGTGAGCAGAAAAAAACAGAGCAGCTTGCAGCCCCTCTCCTTCTACCCCTTCCACCATTTGTCTGACAATGCGAAAGGCAAAGTGCCTCCTGGGAAAACAACATGGACAGCTAGGATCCAGATGTTACCTGGCACTGGGCAGGTAAGCAGCAAAGGCCACCGCTCCTGCACACCCTCTGGGCTACCTGTCTGCTCCAGCAGATGGACCAGGAAGTGAGCACCAGTAGTGGAAAAGACAACAGCTGCCACTTCAACCCATCCTTTCCAGGAGTGCAACATGGGGCAGATGTTCACAGGGGATGGAGTTGTAACTGCCAGCACAGCTCCACAAAACCAGGAAACTGAACGTTTAGCAGATGCCTTAACAAATGTGAATAGCAATGATGTGCAACGCCACAAAGTATGCTCACCTACAACTTACGCTCAGTGTACCTGCACTCCATGCTCTCGCACTTTTGGTCTCTCAGAGGGAGTGGCTGGGACCAGCCAGGATGCCCCACACTGACCTGGCCCCATATTGCCTTATGAAGCGTATGAATCTTAATGTGCTGTTAGAGGAATCCTCCTGTGAGTTGAGCCACGCCTGTTCATTGATGGCAATCACTGTTTGTCACATTGCACAACACCATTACTGAACATAATGCACATGAGTTAAGGCTTCAGCTGAAGCGTCCAATTTCCTGTCTTGTGCCTACATGAGATACTTCTTACTAGTAGGTTTCTGGGTAATTGAATTTCCCTGATTTTTTTAAAAGAAATATATTACACAATTTTAAAAAAAAACCTAAGCACAAAAAATCATTAACTGGGTTGATGTGCGCAAACAAACAGTTATGTCCTATATGTTCAAAAATAAGAGCTGCACAGGATCCCAGTAGAGTTCTTTGCTTTCCCTTCCTTTTTTCACCTGTGAGAATGAGACTCTCAGCCTTCAAAATTACATCATGCTTATCTCTGCTGACAGTTCTCCACTACTCCTCCTGCACTATTAGAAAACTGACAGGAACAGTAGGATTCAAAACACTGAAATACTGGCAACTTTCTAGCTTCAGAGTGAAACTGAGCATGCCTGAACTGCCTTTGCCAGCAGTTGCTGCCACAGGCTTTCATGAACTTTTTAAACTATTCCTCAGAACTTGACCAAACCAAATCAAGGGACAAGATGCTTACTTAAAGAATAACAGTAATTTCCTTTAGAATTTGAAAGAAATACATAATATGCCAAGCTGCAGCATTACGAAAAAGTAGGAAAGGGTCGATTTTTAGCACTTTTCAATTTGCTCTATCTGTGGCAATTTGCATTAGATCTTTTGAAATTTTAATACATTTGTAGACCTCCACAGGTAGATTGAGGATGCCAAGTTTTTAGTTATTAGTTCAATGTGTGTCATTTTTATAAGCAACAGTATATGGAGGCTTATGGTAGAAATGCTTTTTTGCAACTCACCTTAACTAAAGTGGCATTCCTGTGACCTATAATTCCCCACATTTATTGCAACCAGCTGGATTCTCTATCCAAGAAATTATGGAGGAGAATCTAGAACTGGAAGAAGGAAAAGAGCTTGACAGAGAAAACAAGATTGGGGTGGTGGGGCAGAGGGGAGGGTATTTCTGACTTCTCAGCTTAAGGTAAAATCCTGAGTGAACATGAGAGTTGGATAAGAGTTGAAAAGGATCTTGGATGTATCTGTCTTCTTATAATTAGCACTTTGAAAACCAAGTATCTATTGTGTTTGGATCTTTTATTACAACAGTTTACAAGAAGTAATTATATGACTTATCTGCTCATTTCAGAAGGAAATAAAGCCAGCTATAATTTTCCTTCAGTTCTAGCTTCTAATCATATACTTATTAAAAATAAAGAAATAATGTGCACTACATATGGGAGGAGCCTATAAAGTATTTGCAACTAAAATCATTTGAAAAGGGAAAATTTTGCTCAGAGAGTCAGTTTCACTCCTCCACAAAGGGCTAAGAATTAAACTAAGTAAACTAAGAGAGTGCATTCAAATAGACTTCAATACACCAAAAAGATCATATTAACCAAAGTAACTAGGCCTCAATCTAAGCAGCACAAAAACATACCTAAACCGAAATAAAAAATGTCAACAACTCCCAAAACCTTATCAGTAGAACCAGAAACCCAAAAAACCTGGATTTCATCCGTTATAGTAAATGGATTTTTGTCTGGCAATATATATGGTAGGCCTGGAGCCCCATGGTCGATATTGGGATTGCAGGATGTGGGAAAGGGCTTAAGCCCTCCTACACCTTGCACTAGCAACCAGTCCGCATTGGGACAACTGCACATATGGTAGACCAGAAAAAAGATGCAGTCACTGGCACATCCTTAAAATAATGTGTGCTTTGGCCCTAACTGCACAGGTAGCTGAACTGAGAAAGAAATAATTATTCATAAACACCCATCATAAACCATGTTTTCCTTCTAACATTACACTCTGGATAATTCCCAAGACAAAGTTCCCTTTCAAACCCATTATCAGAATGGCTCAGAGAATGAACCTATATACCAACAACCTACCTTAATATCCAGTTCTCTTGCTTGTACTGTTTCCACAATCCACTTGAACTGAAATCCCATTTAGTGATCTTAAAGAACCCAAATAAGTTATGGAACAAAAGAGCCCTTCCCAGTTCTAGCCTTAGTCATCTTCATCCCCAAAGAGAATAGTCATAGATGTGTCCAGCTTCTTACCCTTATTTATTTGTTTTAGCTGAAACTCAACGTGAGATATTACAGACAAAAATAAGGTAAGCTTCTAGAATCTGCTGCCTCAAAAAATTGCTTCACAATTAGAACACCCAGGCAAGGATTTAATCTGTTTTTTGCTAGTATGTATATCATTTGGTGAGAGAATGATGTTAAATTCAGCTCACATGTATACATTCAACAACTTTTGTATAAATTACATGCTTTCCAAAGAGAATTTTTCATGACTTTTAGACATCAAAATGTAAACACGTCTCTATTTTTTATCTTTACTTTTTTTTTACTAACAATAAAAAGGAACAACTGGAAACAGAAGTTTACCTTATATTGAGCAGCTTTAATGCATTCAGCAGAACGCCTTTCTTCACATCATAGTCTATCTTTTGGTCAGTACCAAAGCTTGGGGCTCGATTAATCTGAAAAATCAAAGTGAACAGAACAACTTCAGGAATGTTAAGCCCACAAAGTAATAACTGAAAAATAGGCACTTTGGCACACATCTATATATTTATCTTTATATCTAATCTGCAATATCTCTCCCTCCTTCCATGTGTGTATTACCCACACACCCCATTTGGGCCCAGTTTTCGGAAGATAAATTTGCAAAATGTACCCTGGTGTGGACACACATTCTCATCCACAGAATTCTCCTCATCTGCACATAAGACATGGCATAAACAAGTAGTGCTGATGGTATGTAAAATGTCACCAAAACAATGGGATTTTAAGGAAAAGCTGTGTTGTAAGTATTAATGATGGCTGCTGTTAAACGTGGGACATTAATACTGCATCATAGCTTGTAGAGTGATTCAAAGCTGCAATAGAGTCTGCTGAGCAACAAAACGTTGGCCCATGTTACAAAATATCCTATTCTAACTAAGCCTTTAAACACAAACAAACCAGTTACAAACATCTTTATAAACTTAATTTTATTAGGGCTTAATACAAAAGAATTCTAAATACATAAAGAATCCCCCTAGCAGATTGGAAAAAAGCCAGTGTCCCCAAAAACATAAAACTGGTCTTTTTTTTCCTTTCTAGTAGTGTACTTTGTAGAATAAACATGGCCAGCCTTAAAAGTCACCTGTGTTTTACAAGGTAGAACTAAAGGGAAAAATCCTATACAGTTCCAAGTGTCTTACTCATCTTCGCAGCTAGAAAAAGCTGATAAGCTATTGCAGATTCTGCCAGAGTTGCAATCAACCAAGTATGTTCCCATGACCATGGGGCTCACGCCAGGGCCACTCCTCCGTGAGCTGACTGCACAGAGTATGACTGAAGTACGCAGTACTGTTCAGACAGCACGTCCGTGGAAGGGAACTCTATTACAGCCGTCACAGAAAACTGGAAAACCAGCGATCTCAAACATGGCCAGGTACCTCTACACCAGGGGTCTCAAACTCGTGGCCCACGGGCCAATTGCCGGGACAGGTGGGGCGGAAGGGAGGGGCCCTGCGGCCTTCCAAGCACCGGCGGCGCCCGGGCCAGCCTCCAGGAGCCACATGGGATGAGCAGCCCACCCCCACCGCGGTGGTGGAATACTTGATGCGGCCCAGCCTCACCCAGGCTCTACTTCCAGCGGCCCCCAGGTGAGTTGAGTTTGAGACCCCTGCTCTATATAGTCCAAGTAAGTGCTTCCCTCAGTTTATTAGTCTAGGCTTGAGTTATGGGCACCTATGAGGTTAGTGGCAATGCAGGTTAACCAAGACTGGCACCAAAAATGGACCAATATTGTCTGATCTGTGAGGTTTCCACAAGCATTTGGTTGGCCACTATGGAAACAGAATTCTGAACTAGACAGGCCTTCAACCTGATCCAGCAGGGCTACTCTAATATTATTATTCCAGTTGTTTAAAATTACAAATGTATACATTTATGCAACTTAAAGCAGGGATGTCAAACCTATTTTAGTGGTATGAGCCATATTCAATTTTATAAAAGTTCTCAGGGGATACATTCCAGTGTTGGGCAAGGTCAAAAGCAAAAGTGGCAGTAAACTTACTGCCAATAACTAAGTCTTAGAAAAGATATTTTAACCTTTAAGAATGAAAAAAAACTGCAAATACTGGGAAACCATCCAACTATCAGTGAATAGGAAATGCGCCCATCTCAGGATCCCCAAAGGGTTTAACTGGAATTTCCATACACATGGAAATGATTAAACAGCCAAAATGCCTATTTAGGTTTTTAAAGTCAAAACCAGCACTTTGAATGAACCTGAAACCCAGTCAGAAATCAGTAGGCAAAGCAGATGATCTTAGGATGGTGTTTCTCATTTCCCAGCTTCAGTCAACAGTGTTGCAGCAGCACACTATACAGAAATGTTTACAAACTGCATGAAAGGCGGTCCAAGCACATAAGCCAAGGGAAAGCAGCTTCAGGAGGTCTGGCCGTCATTTTTGCCCCATGGCTATTGCTGTGTTTGCAGTGCCCAGACAAGCTAAATGAGTGCTCCACAGCCACTACTGACATCCCTGTTTTCCTTAACAATAAAAATCTCTCTGGGTCGCTCTACATTTGGAGCACAGCAGCACCCACATACAGCCCATAGGCCATATGTAGCCCAACCTTGCAGTCAGCCAGTTCAGCACTGACTAGGGCATAAATGACATTCTTCTCACATTCCTGTCCACACAGAATTAGGACCTGATCTGGAATATGTTTCTGACTTAATATCTCCCTTACCCAATTCTAGTTGCAAATTCATTCTTGTCCCCTTGCCTTCCTCTCCCATCCCATGGGATGCTCTTCATTTCCACTGTTCATTTCACCTGCCTATACTCACTGTGGCATCATGTTCTTCCCTGTCCTGCACATCTACTTGGATTCTGCACCAACTCAGTTTTTCCAAGACAGTCATGCACTGAGCATCTGTGCCAATTCTTTGTATTAACAAGCATCCTGTTTCCCATATAATCTGATGCAGCACAGAACCACTGCTCCCACATAGATGCACTGCATGTCACCAAGAACAGCTACTTCAGCACAGCTACCTCAAAGTTCTAAAATGATGAGTCCAGCATGTAAGTTATCCAGCCACTTTAAACTGCTAAGAATTCCAAGCAACTAGAAAGCAGTCAGCTGTCTGGAAAAGACGACTAATGCAAATGAAAGAACACCTTTGGATCTATTCAACATGTAGCCCTTAATACTGTACATCCCTCTGAATAATGGCTGCTAGTCATGCATTGGTTAAAGTGCAATATTTTCCACTGAAAAATAGATGAAATAAATTTAACAAGATTGCTCTACTTGAAAAGGAATTTTACATTTCATCCACTAGATGGTATAAATCAGTTCCCTTGAAAAGATATGCAAGTCCCTGTTAGGAATTTGCAGTTGCTTGCAACTTTGAGAGAGCAAAAGGTCATGTGAGTATAAGCAGGGAGAAAAGGACAGCATTTCCTCCTTTATTCTTAGATTCGTAAACTTTGAATAAAGAACTCTCTAAAATGAAAGAGATGGCTACCAATTTGCATAGGAGCAAATTTTAAACAGCACATTTCTAGGCCATGAATCATTGGTGCCATGATCCAGAAAGCCAAGTAACATACAGGTGAGCACAGGATTCCAAGCAGAGAGAAAATTTCTGTTTTTCCCAATGACATTTGTCTTTTCCTTCCACAAAGGTATTGTGCACAGGGAACAAGTTGGCTCTGGCACATTTATTAAAAATTATTTTTAAAGCAGCTTACCTCTAAGAGCCATGGCTTGAGTTTTCTGTCAAGGAGAATATCAAATCCCAGAACTTCAAAGCAAACACTGTCACTTCCTGGAGATTGCCCTGGTCTACACATACGGTAGGCGTGAAGGACATGTGGCTCTGCTACTATGAGTGTCTTCACCACTAATTCCTAGTGGATTGTGCAGAAAGAAGGGGCAGCAAAGCAGCGTTGTGATTAATTTTTTGGAGATGACACAAAACATCGCAGTATAGAAACAAGATTGACATGTGGTGCTTAAGAATCTAATCAACTGCTGGGTTCACTCAAAATCAGAAGAACACATGAACAAATCAGTGTTAGGGTTTTGAATCAGAAATGACAATATAGTCTGATGATTGTGTCCAATGCATACTTCAATCGTCTGGAACAATTCCATTTTCAATGCATGCAAAAGTCTTGCCCCCAAAGAATAAACACAGCATGAAGTATGTCTTCTAATAATTTTGACTACATTAAAAATTACACATTCTAACAGGAACTTGCTACAGAAATAAGCATTAGAGCCACATAACATTCCGGTGCATGTTAAGAGGTGAGGAGTACTGTTACTATGCAAACATAAACATAAAAACAGCTATTGCAAATTAGTTTTCTCTTACTGAAATATCATTCCAGAATTTGGAAACGTCAAGGTGATTTGTTTGCAGAAACTCAGTAAACCACTTTATAGAGCGCTTACTGCCTTTATCTTCTGTTTCATCCCGTTCAAAACGCTCATTATGCTTATTCACGGAGTAGTTTGTCAGATGCATGTACAACTGGCTCTAAAATAAAGCAAGGCAGAATAGAGTGCCTGAGTTACAGGTGTAGAAAACAGAATTTGCCATCTTCTTAAAGCCAGTTTGAGGGAGTATCAAGGATGTGAGATAAAACCTTTACACTGCAGAATTATTAAGGCATAATTACAGAGCTGGAAAAACTGCAGAAAAGGGCAACCAAAATTATCCGAGAGCTGAACCAATGCCCATACAAGGAAGGCATGCAAGCTCTAGGTTTTAGTTTAGGATAAAAGGGAATCAGAGTGAGATATATAAAATGAAACACAGTAGGGAGAAAGTTGATAAATGAAGTTCTTCTGTCTCTAGTGATCCTAGAATGCAAGACCATCTAATGACCCTTCTTAATTTCTTATCACTTGAATATTAGATAGCTGTGGCCCTAATCTTAAAAGCATAGCGTGACTTTTTAGTATCTGTGATCACACAATGACAGACAGCATTACGCAATACACAGCAATGCCCTGATCCAGGAAAAGGCAGGCATGTTTGAAGTCAACAGTGCTTGAAACAAGCCTGCCTACTCTCTTCCAGTAAAGTAGATGTCTTGGTGGACTGGAGCCTCAGGTTTCTGAGTGTTTTATAGGGTCATGTAAATAGTTGTTGCACAAAAGATGTGTGCGCACAGCAAATAGAAAAGAACAGCTACGTTCTGTCATTGCAGGTCTTCTCTGGAGATAAAGGAAGAGAATCAGGGAAGTCCAGAGAAGATTTATTTTTCTTTAATGCAGGCTCAGTCCATCTCCCTCCTATCTTCAGAACAAGAACTGAGGTCATGTGTACCAGCAGTTCCCAAGGTTGTGCCCACAGGCACCAGTGCACCTACAGAGACACCTTTAGCACCTGCTGACCTGCTGACTCTCCTGATTTTTGTTCTTTTTTTTAAGATGTCTTAATTAATTTTTTTTACTGAGAGGCAGACATCCTAAAAGACAAAGTGTTACTTACCAACAACCTCATTCTCTGGGTTCAAAGAATGAGGGGTTGAGGGTTTTTTTAATCCTGCTTGGTACTTACTGATACCTTGGCCATGTTTCTTTTCTTTTAGTCTCTCCAGTCTGCCTTATGGGAAAGGAGTATTTTGTGAGTGACCATGCTCATCATGGTAGCCATTTTATGAATGGGCAGTCCCATGGCGGTGATTTCATGCAACCACTCAGAACACTCTCAAAGTTTTAAGTATCCACAGACCCAAAGGGCTTGCAAAACTCTGAATATTCACCATTTTTCAGGCATAGATGCTGTCCGCTACCACACATGATCTAAGGTCACACAATACAGCCACCTGCCAAAAGAGTTCTTGCTCTGGTCAAGACTCGATGGGAGACCAACTGGGAACTGCATGAATGATGCTTTAAGTCCCTTGGCAGACAAATGGTGTCATATGAATGTAGCAAATAGAGGAAAGCAAGAAATAACAGCATAGCATAACATAAATTCAGTTTCTCCCATGTGGAAGTTGCTGTCAAAGAGAATGATCTTATGAGCCCCTTAGACTTGGTCTCCGGAGAGCCCCTAGAATAATTTGGATTCCCCCATCACACACTGGCTGCCTCTTTGTGGGCAGAAAATCAACCTGATGGAGGGGGTAAAGGGGGATTTCTGGTACAAAGGATGGGAAGAGGCTGGGGTTGCCAGCATTTAAGGCACCCTGATGGTGCTGCAGGCTAAGCTGGACAGCATGCATCTATCTAAAATGCAGAGCAAACTAAGCAGAGACCTGGAGATCACCTCTGTTACTCCTCCCATTCTGCACTGGATGCTCATAAGCCTGTGAGTCTGAGAGCTTATGAGCACTGATGGCATAATTGATAGGGCTGCACCTTCAGTCATTTGAGAACTTTTTTTTTTTTAATTGCTATGCCGGTTCAAATAAGGAGTCACGTATTCCATACTTTGCTTTCCATATTGATCAGACCTCTGGAAGCTTCACAAGTCAAGCAAGATAGAAGTGGCCATTTCCTCTTTGCTCCTCCAGACCTGTTTATCAGAGCTATATAAACTGATTTGTACTATTCATTCTAGCTTCTGGCCAAAAATCCCAGGAATACCAATAGGCAACACAAAGGTGACCTGACTTGAAATGCTTTCTGAACACATAAGAACTTGTGGAATCCATCACTGGGAAGACATCTGGCTTTCTCTGCGGTGGCACCCCACCTATGGAATGCGCTCCCCAGAGAGGTCTGCCTGGCGCCGTTATTTGTTTTTCGGCGCCAGGCTAAGACCTTTTTATTTAAAACTTATTTTAAGTGTTAATTTATTATGGAGGATTTTTTTAAAAAATTTAAGCCGATATGCACCGGGTTTTAATATTTTTAGTGTATAGATTTTTATATGATTTTGTTTGTTTTTGTTGTGAGCCTCCCCAAGGCTTTGTTGCGATGGGGGCGGCATAGAAATGTTTTAAATAAATTAAAAATAAAATTTCTCTTTCCCTCCAGCCCTATGTTGAGAGATATTGTCACATCTCTTCTCCATTTTAGTGCTTCTCCATCCATTAGGGGTCAAGGCTGGGCCTGCATCCTCTGAGTTTGCAGGGTATAGGGAAGCTGCTGATGGAGTAGTATCTGTGAGGTTTTAATTTGAAATTGGCATTCGGGTCTTCACTGCCTCAATGTACACCATCTCTGGAAGGTTTATTGTTATGGGCAAATTAGAAGTTAACTAAATGGACTAGCAGAAGAGGAGGAAAGAATCCTATTTTGGTGGCACCCTGGTTATAGAATTCCTTCTTTAGACAGGCTCACTTGGTGCCTATGGTGTGGTCTTTTCAGAGCCAGGTGAAAAAATTCTTATTTCTGAAGCCATTTTAGTCTTTCATTTTCTAGTGTTTTTCAACCTGCTACTGTATGCTGAAATCTTTACACTGCTGCTGTTCTTTTTAATGGCTTTATATTGCTCTTTTAAGTTTACTTTTATCATGTTCTACATTTTGGTTTCTCCTCAGCTGATCGGCAAAGTTTGGCTTTTGGGCAGTACACAAATGTAATACATAAATAAATATCCTCCTTCGAGCAAGTATAGTCACATGGAGAAAGATAGTCAGCCCATGCCTGCTGACCCTGGCCCCAGGCCCATGTCCACATCTGGGGGTGGGGGGGGGAGTTCAGAAGGGAGGGCTTATTCTACTTACTACGGTTCCTAATTTCTGCATGCTCTAAACTGTGCTTGTGTGTCTTCAAAAGGCCCTGACTCCCAAAGACACCCCTATTTGTAACAAGGGATGTAGAGACTGGGGAGAGTTCCTTCAATTTCAGGGAATTCAGTGTCAGGAGAAATGCTTCCCAGAGCTTCAGGGCTCCATATGAAAGACTCAGGGCTCCAGGTCTAATGCACCATTCCCTAACACTGAACACTGCCTCTGCTTTCCCCCAGTCCCCTACAATCAAGGCTCTACAAGCCACATTGCACATTATTTTCATGCCATTGTTTACTAGCAACCAAGGGTTTTCTTTTTGTTTTGCTTTTCATTGTATACCCAACAGCAAGCAGAGGCAACTCAATTCAGAGCTGGAGATAAGGGACCTTTAACTTTTTGCCCCCTGCCCCCGCCCCCCAGTCCTAATCTAAACCGAATCCCCCATTCCTGCCATTTACACTGGCAAAAGAAATTATCCTGTCATTTCAATGACTTTGACATTTTCGGCACTCCAGTTTGCAAATGTGAAGGCTTGGATCTGAATCAGGATCGCAGTAGGGAGTATCCCATTAGTCTTGCTCTAGAACATGTCCCACACACTTTCTTTCAGTAAAGTCTCTTTAAAGCACATGCCAATGTATATGAAACAGCCTCCTGCCTTCAGATCTTCTCCCCAAAGTGTGGACAGCAAGAGGGTGAGGATGGAAGGGAGTGTTTTGGGTGGACAGGGCCAGCATCACTTCACCCCATTCCTCACCCAGGCAAGGTTAATTGTAGCATCTTCAGAGCCTGAATAGGACTAAAGTATTTTCAAAGTCTGTATCCCATCAAAATGAACTTGTTCTTACTGAGATTTCAACACAGGAAGACAAGCATGGAATAAAATAGCAATTTATGCTGCAGCTAAAAGTGTGCATTATTTTTACTCAAAATGGCATTCAGCAATCAGGGCAAATATAATGAAAGCAATCTATCTTGCAGTAATCAAGTCACCTTCCTCTCCTGCAAATAGAGAGCCTTGTTATTACCCAAATAGTTTTGTGCAGTACTATGAAGTCCTTCATTTGACCTTAACACAACTTACCAGATTTGATTCACTGGGGGGATGATACTTCTCTGTGCCCATTCTTACTAGCCCATCATGATATAAAAATATTTTTAATGGATCACAAGAAGTCACCAGAATGTACACTCTTAAATCAAATTTGTAGCCTTCCATAAGAAAGGGCTTGTCAAGGTATTCCTGGACTATAAGGTGTTCTTGAGAATGCAACTTCTCTGCATTTCTTGTAAGAGAGATCCTAGTTAAAAACACAAAGCTAAATTAAAAGCACTGAAAAGTGAGCAAACCCCCAGAAATGCAGTTTCAGTTCTTACTCCTCATTCGGGGTCATAGCCAACACTGCTGCTGCACTTCTACGGCTCCTGCTGTGCCAGTGGTACAGCCTGCTACCACAGCAGAAAGCGAGAGCTAACTGGAACTACACCAGAAATGCCTGCTCAAGGAAGAGGCAGAACAGTGGAGCTCCCTTCCAGAAGTCCTTTCTGGCTGCTTTAGGAACCCCTAGTTTTCTGCTAAGCAAGTTGTACATCTCACCAGTACACAGGCAATGTTGGATTCTGCCCATTATCTGGTTCATAAGAATACAGGGGATTCCAATCCTCTTAAGTTAGATCTCTCAAACTTCATTCCCCTAGGCAACCCTTGCCCAACCTGGTGTTCTCCAGATGCTCTGAATCACCAGTGCCAGGCAACAAAGCCAATGGTCGGTAATGCTAGGAATTGTAATCTAACATACCTGGAAGACACCAGGTTGGGGAAGATTGTCCTAGGCCATATACAGCATGTGAACAATAGACTGTGGAATATTTAAACTACTTTCTATTTTTAAGGCCAGTTTTTATACTAAAGCAATGAAAATTATCTCCAGCATATTTAAACCCAAGGGTGCAAGCCTATGCATGCTCAGAATGCAAAATGTCCTACAACTACTGAATGGGGAACGCACAGAGTTCGTTGTTGTTGTTGTTCTAACCATACATAGGATTGCACCCCTGAGGTCCTATGCTGATCTGCGCAAGTAATGGCTATAAGGTCACCAAAGAAACATAGGAAACTGCCTTATGCTGAGTCAAACCCTTGGTTCATCCAGTCCAGTACTGCTGACACTGCCTGGCAGCAGCTCTTCAGAGTTTCATGCAGGTGTTTTTCCTGTCCTGCCAGGAGGTGCTGGCGAATGAACCTGGGACCTTCTGCATGCAAAGCTGGTGCTCTACCACTAAGCCATAGTGACTCCCACGGAAGACATGATCCTCAAGATGCTGGCAACAGTAGAGATTATATACACTTTAACTTTGTAAAGAATAATTGATGACAGAGGAATTTATATCAGCTTTTTAACTCATCAGATTTTCCCCTATTGGAAAATTTTATTCTATACTGCTCCAACGTGGATACCATCAGTTATGTTCCTAGTACCTACAAGTATTTCCCTAAAACAATCCCAACACAGAAAACTACTAACACTGTATTTAATCAAACTACCCTTAAACCAAGAGCCAGTGATACCATGTGACCATTTAACTTTAGGTATTAAAAATCATTTACTGTTCATAAGTCTGTGCTAGATACTTCTATAAAATAAACCACTGAAAAATATACAGACCCAAGTTAATGTACAAGCAAGTACAAAAAAGGAAAACAAATCCCACCCACTAGCTGGAAGTAAATGCTTAGCATAATACAAATAGAATATTTAACCATCATTCTTACTTAATCTGTTCAACAGAAAAATAAAATCCATATTTAATGTAATTTGCAGTACATTAAAAATGAAGGAAAACCCACAAAACTTAAAACCCATGGAGTCTTATTTGTGCCACACATACCCATGTCCCATTGCCCCATTAGCTGGTTTAACTATGAATGTTTTTTGTCTTCGTTTCCTCTTGAGTTCTTTTACGTAGTTCTGGAATTGTGTATACTCTGCTGGGAAGACCCATGTTCGAGGAATAAAACTATATTCCTGAGGCTGAGATTTAATCATTCTGAAAAACAAATGTAAGAGTCAGTGTAGAAGATTTTTCATACTTTTAAGCTTGGTACATTTCCATGCCAGAAACTAATATGCTGGACCTCCAACAAAGCAATCCTAGACAGGCTTACTCATAAGTATGTCCTGCTGAGGTAAATACTACCTTCCCCCCAACTAAGCATGCACACAGTTGCAGCCTAAATGCTCCATGGGATTCAATGCCACCAACTAGATCAAGGTGTACACCAAAATGATTTAAGACCAATCTGTAATTGCCACAATAAATTAACTGATGCAACAGAACATATGGCAGGCTTGGCCATATTATGAACAAAATTATATACATTTCTAGGGTAGAATCATTTGTCTGCCTCAGCAAAAACAACCAAAAGTCTCGCGGTATCATGAAGACTAATGAATTTAATCTGGAATAAGCTTTTGTGGACACAATCCACTACATCAGATGCATCCACTGATAATGCTAAGTGGAAATGGTAAATGGACAGTATCTGAGAAAGCTGATGTGAAAATACATTCATGGAATCTGTCTATCCATCATTTCCAGTTATATCATTATCAGAAGATGCATCTGATATGGTAGGTGATAGCCATGAAATAAAATGTCAAAATAAATGTGCTAATCTTTAACACGTCACAAGACTCTTTAGTTTTTGATGAATACTGGCATGCATGGATTTTCTTCTTTATACATCTGAAAGGTATTTTCCATTCTCTGAATCTTCCTTCAGAAATTCACAGGGAAACTTTAAGGAACAAAATCTTCATTAGTACCGTTACATCCTTCACCACTTACTTTTACTCCTTCATTTGCAGGGACAGTGGGAAGAGAAGGAAATAAGAATGTATTTGTGTGAATTATGATTCATTTTATTCCACTGGACTTTCTGATATAAACCAGTATTTTGACAGGCCCAAAGTTGAGGCATCAGAAGAAATATTTGTGCAGTGAAACATTGGTGCAGATGTAGTATCCCTATACACTGCTGGGTATGAAGTGGAAAGTAAACAAAAAGCTAAGAGCGTTGATGGTATCGAACAACATTACACAGATGGGGTGGGGAGGGTTATGCTTGTCTTGGTTCCAGAAGCTGTAAAAATTGCCAAGTACATCTGTAAAACCAGGACAGGAGCCAAGAATTTCAAGGTCTCAGTACAATACATGCCCTGTTACAAAAGCAAATCACTAATTGTGCAACAAAGAAAATGCAATGTGAAAGAAAAGAATTGCCACTGAAGATTGTATTATTGTGCTACAGGTCATTGTAGTCAAAGATGTTGGCACTGCCATGGTTCAGTACATTATTGTCAAACTACCATAATCAGAATTCTATTACTGCCTTGTTTAACTGTTTGGCCAGTTACATCTTTTGTGATATTCTTAGCTCCATGGGAGTATTTCACCTTCCTGTATTCAATGAACAGGTTAGCTCATATACACATTACCATCTCTTACTTTTGTATTATTTGATGACTCAGGGTCAAAGTGTACATTCTTTGGGTACAATCCCATGCATGTTTAGGCAGAATAACATTCCATGACTCCCAGCAAGGCACCAATCAGCATGGCAGGTTGGGGCACACCGGGAATTCTAGGACTTTTTTCAGTCTAAACATGCACAAGATTTCACCCTTAATCGCCCAGCATGAGAGTTTTCTCTTTCTCTCTTTTCTTTTTAGCACTGCACTCTTAATCACGGCCTGCCAATTTGCTTCCTGAAATTACACATATACGCATGTATCTGCCTGTGCACACGCAAAGGGAAAAAGCCTTCAATGGCACCCATGAATGCCTTTTCCTTCTGCAACTCTCACATGGAGGGGAAGACCAGTTAACATAATATGTAATTTGACCCTCACATGGTGAACATATGAAGCATCTTCACTGAAAAGTATTGCACACCTGGTGGTATAAAAACTCCTCCTAGCCCTCTATGATCTGCACTCATGTCCACACATGCTAATCATCAAGTAGTGAGCATGCTTGGAGGAACGAGGCCAAAGGTTTCACTTCATATGCACCCAAATATGTTGCCTAAGTGATTAGGCCAGGATAGGCAAGTGATGCCCTCCAGATGTTTTACATCAGTCCCTGCCAGCATGGCCACTGACCAGGGAGCGTGGAAGTTTTAGACAAGACCCATATCTGCACGATGGCTGCTTTCCAGAGGTGCTGCTCTGGCTTCCCATTCAGTAATCCACAAGAGGAACAGAGGAAAGGAATCCCTTCAGTAGTAAAAGTCACACAGTGGGGTAGGCCGAGAGGGAGATCCATTGTATTGGGCAACTTCAGCTTTCCCTAGAACACTGATCTTCTGTTACAGAACCAATCAATCAATCAACTAAACTCCCCAAAAGACATGCCAACCTGGGCACAAGACTTGAGATGCTCAGCTTTTACAGGCTCCTTTAAAATGAAAACTAAACAGAGCTTATACCAGAAAATCTCCCCTGTATCTCACACCCTGACTTGTCATGAAATTGAACTGCCAATCTGACTGATTTATGCTCTGGGTAGAGTTTATGGGAAGCACATGCCCTCCCCAAGACTACAAAGAATTTCAAAGAAGGCCTACACCTTTCCAAAATAAAGTAAGCACATGATGTGAACATATTGAAAAAGAAAATGAAAACCTGAAGACCATAGATTTTACCCTGACTGACTGGCCATGGATATTAAATATAAATGCTATTTAAAAGATTGTTCTTGGCTTGGAGTCCTTATATAATTTAGGTTCAGCCTTCATACTGTGCCAAGACTCAGCAAAAAAGCTCTTATTTTGGAGGTAGAAAATCCCAGATTCAGTCTTTGGCATCTCCAGGTAGAACTAAGAAAGATTCCTGTATGAAACCCTAGAAAGCCTCTGCTGAACTCATTACAAGAGCTCCCCTATTCCTTCTGGTGCTGCTGCTCTTCTTACACTACTGCCATAGCTGCTGCATGAGCTGTAGCAGCCCTTACTAAGAGTGCTCACAGATACAGCAACACAGATGGGAAAAACAAGTGGGCCTTTGGAGAGAGCTATTCTAAGGTCTTGCTGATTAGACCAGGTTTCCTCTGGCAATGGAAGACTCAGTGGAAACGGCAAACAAATCAGAGTAGCTGCTTGAGACATAAGCACTGACATAAGCAGATTATGGCAGTCTAAGTGCATCTATTGCCTGGTTTTGTTATGGCTTTCAGTTGCCCATCAGAATATATTAACTTTTACAGGTAAAAGAGGACAGGGCAAGATGGCTTCTTGCCAAATCCAATTTTCGCAGTTGCTGTTCTCAAGACACATTGTCAGCATGCCACTGTTCCTTAAAGTTGCCTTTATGCACAATCATTAAAAGAAAGAAAGAGTAGAATTTGTTTCTCCTCTTCTGCAGAATGTTCACCTGAAAAATAACTTTCAGCAATGTTTTTAATTTATTTTTTCTGCTTCTCTGCTTCAAGGAAATCAGTCTTCCAGAAAAGGATAATTGCTATCCTCTAAGGTACACCCCTCCTGCCTAAATGTTTTCCCTTCCCCTCTCTCACACATGTTGTCTAACATAAAGGTTTATATTAGAGATCCAGGGGCAAAAGGCCCTTCTTTACAGTGCTCTCCTTCACATGTGCTTCGTACAGAAAGAAAAGGCTACTATTTTCCTGAGTAGCAGACTAACGATACCTAATAGAGACCTGGGTAATTAAAAAAAGAGGGAAGAGAAACCATTTATATGTTCAGAGAGTGGAAAGAGCTTTGGGTGTAGCAAAAGAAAAGCTGTAATTATCACGTAAGATGTAGGAAGCAGCCTTAGCTCAGTGGCAGATACAATCCAGGTTCAGTTCCCAGCTATTCCAGATATAAAAGGAAAGAATCCTGCTTGAGAAGTTGGAGACTGGCTTCCAGTCAGTCTTGGCAATACTGAGCTAGGCAGATCTGTGGTCTGACTCAGGATAAGGTAGCTTCCTAGGTTCTACTCTAGGAGAACACCCTATAAATGGAGGTCCTCATAGGCATACAGAAATTATCTGAGATCACAAAGACCTGTCTTCCATTCCTCTATTGAATGCGGGGAGGTTCAATCAAGAATATGCTAACAGAGCTCAGCAGAAGAGTAGGACCTATGTCCATAATTTTCCAAGCAGGCTGCATCAGAGATGGACAATTTCTGACTTCCTGACAGTGATCCAGGAAAAAGTAAAGCCTTCTCATGCACTGAGGCAACCCTAGCTGCAAATTACTTACACAAAAACATCCATCTTTTGCTTATCTTTTCCAAGTTGAACATACCCTTCCATTTCTTATTTTCAAAGCTATGAGACAAGCTTTTCTCACACTGGTATGAAGGTAAGAAAGGACCTGCTGTGTCAGACAAAAAGGCCATTTAGTCCAACTTCCTGTCCCTCACAAAAATCAACCAGATTCTTCTACTAAGTTCACAAGCAAGGCCTTTGTCCTGCCATAGCCTGGCTCCCAGGAGAGGCTGAGTACTTACTGGATTACATCTGCTGCAGCACGGTCACATCTGATGTTGCTAGGTCAGACAGGGCATTGCCGGTTCCTCAATGGTAAGGCAAGGCTGGTCTGTCAGGACCCTAGATAGACCCCTTGCAAAAACTCACCACAATGAACAGTCATCTCAGCAACAAGCTGAGTAGGTCTGGACCCACTGTTAATTCTTTCCCCTCTGAGGAGCTGTCTACTTCTTAAACAGCCTCTGCCTGTTTCTGCAGCCACTGGTCCCAGATACATGGAGGCAGTTTGGACTGCACTGGAGGCACATCCTGGCCCAGATGACCCTGGAGAAGTGACTAAGTTTATTGGATGAGGCTTCCTTCCCCTCCAAGGCCTTCTCTGAACCAGAGGGACTATAGGACAGCATGCAGGCAACAGCCCTCCACTGTGGTTGCACCTCCTTCATCCAATGGTGCCTACCTTACCCCATCAAATGGTAGCCATTGCCGCTTCTTAATCTACAGGTTCCATACAGCCATCATGATGAATGGCTATTGACAGATCCATCCTCCATGGCTGTCTGGAAAGGCTACCAAGAACTGAATAAAATCCAGGGTCCAGAAGTGAACTACAAGCCCTCAGTTGCCTATTCTGGGGTGTATAAAAAAATGTAAAAGACAGTTACTTGGTCATGTTCCTTGCTAAGAAATCTTTCCTACAGATCTCGCCCATTCCTGGAAAATGGTTGATTCTCTGTGGGGAGAAAAAGAAAGAGGAATATGTACATTAGAGAGAGGATCTGAGGCACAAGCTGTGTTTTAAATAGGTCATGAATTTAGTACAAAATAGTACTTTTAATTATGCTACCTTCTGAAAACTTACTAGAAAGCATTGACCTGTAATTTTTACAATTATACTCATTCTGTGGGTTTCTCAGCTGTTACCTCATTTGACATTGGAATAATCACACATGAAGGATTCTTAGGACTCTCTTTCCACAGAAAGCAACCTGAGAATGACAGGGAGAGCCAATCTCCATCCAAATGGTGGTCTGCACATCACCATTAATACCACAATACCAGATACAACATCTCTCCCAACTGCACTCTATCCAAACACTATGATCAAGAACCCACCTCCAATGGAGGCTCAGCTAGTGGCAAGGGTCTCTTCAGTGGTGGCCCCCCATTTACAAAATAAGCTCCCCACTGAGACCTGCTGCCACTAACTTTAATGCCTTTTCAGTGCCAGTTTAAGACTGTCCTCTACCACAGGGCATTTAATTAGTTCATTATTATACTGAGGCATGGGGCATTACATCAGCTACTTAAACAGGTCATATGATTTAATTTGCATAAGCTATTGTAATTTTCTAAATTTGTTTTAAATTGGGTTTTTAAATGTTGTATTGTAACTGACACATTGTTAGTACTTTATCTGCTGCTTTAAACTATCCAGACAGTTCAGTTATTGGGTGAAACAGAAAGTAAATTAATAATAGTAATAAGAACAACTGCAATAGTTATTAAAATTTTCAACAACCAGAGATTCTTTTAGAAAAAGGGGAACAATGTTACTGCAACACTCTAACCCTAAAACAGAAGAGGAAAGAGCTCCTGGTTGGTGAGTAAACATAGGAAGGGAAAAATCAGTTGACACAGTATATGTGCTGGGTATATCTTCGTAAACTAACCAGTTGGAACTTCGCACTGGACATAGTAAGTAATGAATATCAGCTTATTGCCAACAGTTTTTGGTTTGCAATATTTGAATGAAGATATACTAACATCATGCCAACTTGATCACTGTAAGTGACCGATTCAAGCATGCCTGAAGGCTCTTTCCCACGTTATTAGCTTACAAGAGAACAGAAAGCATTAATGCTGTCTTTCCTCTTCTGGTCAAGCTAGAATCCTTTTTCAAGCATTATGCTAACATATATGTAATCAGGAAACACACCTCTTGCTTTCTGAATTCCCACAAGAAGGTAGTATGTGTAACCATTCTGAAAAAAGGCATCAGCCAATATTAAATTTCCCTTGCTCCAAAGTTTGAGAACAACAGCAATGTTATCAAGGGACCAGGAAGAAGATATACCTCCAGCCCCAAAAAAATGTACTGTTTTTTATTTTCAGACTTCTTTCAGACTGGCTGCAGTCCATCACCAGAAGAAGACAGGCATGTCATACCGATAGATATATCCAAGCGGTGATTATACACTTGCACACTACAAAGCACATACACAGAGTAAATGCAAAAGCCACAACTGCCCACAGTCAAAACAATTTGCGTGTAATGAACTAAAGACCTGAGAAGATCAGTTTCTTGGGCAACACAAACAAAAGCAATCTACATTTTTCTATCTAATGTGCTTCTGTAAACTATTTCATTTATTACCTCCACCGAGTTGGTCGAAGCTACCCAGTGATTTATTTTACCTGATAGTTTCGAAGTTCTGCAATCTTTTCCTGCTGCACAGCACTATCACTCCAGATGAGATTTGCAGTCTCATCATCATCACGAGTCTTCACATACCCCATTTCTTCTATCACTACACGTACTAAAGGAAAGCAACAGATACATAACTGCAACACAATCAAAACAGATTTCTGGGCTTCCAGAAAAACAGCATAGACTGTCATGGCTTGGTCATGTGGTAGGTTTTTATATAGATTGTTTGTGTTGTTCAGCTCAGAATATTTAATTTTGCAAATCTAGTTTAGCTTACTGTTTAGTTAAAATAATTATGTCATCTCTAGAAGCTGTTA